>NW_016804643.1:1615970-1619061 GCF_001698545.2 Rhinopithecus bieti
ATAATATAAATATTTTACATTTATATATTTTATATATATTTTGTTTTGTTTTGAGATGGAGATTTGCTCTTGTTACCCAGGCTGGAGTGCAATTGTACAATCTTGGCTCACTGCAACCTTTGCCTCCTGGATTCAAGTGATCCTCCTGCCTCAGTCTACCAAGTACCTAGGATTACAGCCATGTGCCACCATGCCTGGCTAATTTTTTGTATTTAGTAGAGATGGGGTTTCACCATGTTAGTCAGGCTGGTCTCCAACTCCTGACCTCAGGTGATCCACCCACCTCAGCCTCCCAAAGTGCTGGGATTACAGGTGTGAGCCACTGTGCCCAGTCCTTTTATATTTCTTATTGTAAAGTCCTGTTGATAATATATTTAATTTATGTTAAAATGTATTTATTCCATTATTGTTTCTGAAGGATATTTTCACTGGATACAGAATTCTGAATTGATAGTGCTATTTTTTCCTCTGAGTGTTTAAAAAATATCCTTCCATTATCTTCTGATTTTCATATTTCTTTTGAAAAATTAGCTATAATTTGTATCATTGTCAGCTTTCAAGTACATTGGTTTCTCTCTGCATGCAGGTAATGTTTCTCTTTCTTTGTTTTCAAGAGTTTGTATTGGCTTTTTAGTGGTTTGATTATGATGCATGTGGGTATTTTCTTTCTATTTATTCTATTTTGCATTTGCTGAACTTATAGGTCTGTAAGTCAATGTTTGTTTTTTTCCATCAAAATTGGGAATAATTTGGTCACTATTTCCTCAGACACTTTTTCTTACATTCACAATCTCTTCCACTGCTGGGATTCAAATTACATACCTTCTAGACCGTATGTAAATATTACTCAAAGGTAAATATTGCTCTGTTCAGTTTTCTTCAATCTTTTTCTTACTGTTTTTGAGATTGGATAATGTATATCAATCTATTATCAAATTTTTTAAGTCCCTCTTCAAGATCTCCCATCTGCTGATATCAAGGAATTCTTTTTTTAAGTTTCATTTACTTTTCAGTTTTAGAATTTCCATTTGCTCCTTTAATTTTTTGGTTTTAAATTTCTTTTTGTTGCAAAGGATCCTTTTCAGTATACTAACTCATGTTATATATTTCTGTAATTCTTTGAACATCTTGTCCTTGAATTCTTAGAAGGTATTTATAATAGCTCCTTTAGCATCTTTGTTAAAGTTGACATTATGCCTATTACAGGGTTGATTTCTATAAGTGCTTTATTGCGTTAGTGTCACATTTTCCTATTTCTTTGAATATCTCACAAATAATTACTGTGTACTGCACATTTTGGATAATGCATTGTAAAGAATATAAATTATTCTGTCTTACTCTAAGTGTCCCAGTGTTCATTCTAGCAAAAAAGGTAATCATTTGTTAAATAACTTGAATTTGCGTAAACATGGTTTTCACTTGGTTAGTGTAGATATGACAACAGCGTAACATGTTTCCCAGGTCACTCCAACTTGCCAGAATTTAAATTCTTCCAAATTACTTATCTCCTGAAACTTTCGACATGGCTTAGATTTTGGTTTTATTGGGCAGGTCTAGAGTAGTCTGTCTTAAATCTTGCAGTGTCTCAGCTTAATTTTCAGGGTTCTCGAAGTGTTAAAGAGACTGTCTGGGCCAGACTCCATCTTCTAGCAATATTCAGTCTCTTATATCATCAGTCTCTTATATCAAGCTCTGAAGCATGCAGCAGCTATTGTCTGTTAAGTTTGATGAGATTTCAGCTTGCACATGTGCAACTCATCCCTTAATGAAAGACTTGCCTGGAATCCCCAAACAGACTTTTGCCCATCCTCTGTACAGCTTCTTCCTCCTGATGCTCTGAAGCTCCTACTAAGGTGAAGAGGTAAAAATCAGGGTGTAGGGTAGCTGAAGCAGTTGTCATATTCTCTCTGGACTCCAGCTCACTGTGCATTGGTCATGAAACTGTCACTAGGCAGAAAACTGGAGTTATCGTAGGACTTATCTCATGGGCTTTCCCTTTCCTCAAGGTTTGCAGCATTGCACTTCATGTTATCCAATCTAAAAATAGTGGCCTCATACATTTTGTCCAGCTTTATAATTATTCATGTTAGAGGGATTGACTGGTATTAGTTATATTATCATATTTGGATGCAAAATTCTTCTGCTTAATTTTTAAAAAGAGTGTAGTATTCAAGCCCAAATCTCTAAGATATATTTTAAAATCTTGTTTTCCTCGCTCTATTAACTGTGTTTCTCTCAGATATGTTATTTTCTCTGTTAAAGTTGTTTTCCTCTTTCGTGGCATTGCTGTTTCTCAAATTTATGATTCTTGATTGGATGCTCATATCAATGAAAATCATAGCAAGACACCTATAGCATGGTTAGAATCAGAGGAGAATTAATTTACAAAGATTTGGGAGTAGGGAAATGTCAGAATTATTTTGTTTAGTCTAAACAGAACAAGTCAGTCTCCATAATGATACCTGTAAGACATTAAACATGGGAATTATTGCCTACATTTTCTGCCAGGCATAGCAAAGAAGAATTGGATCAGTATTTTTAGACAAGAAGAGAGAGAAAGGGACAGACAGACAGGCAGACAGACATGGAGAGAGACAGACACAAAGAAAAAGATGAAGAAGATAGAGAGATACAGAGATAGAAAGATAGAAAAAAAAAACTGATTGTGTTTAACAGTCTGGCTTTAATTGTTCTAGCATCCATGTATTTCTTGCTATTTGATTGTTCAGTGCCATTGCTGGCATTAACCAACAAATTCTCCTCTTTTCCCTTTAGTTAGTTTAATCTGGTTCCTATCACTAGACAGAAAAAGAATCCTAATGATTACTGCCAAAAAATGATGGAGAAAATGAAAGCTGATTCGAGATAATTTTTCTAATGTAAACAGAGCAACCTAAATTTTGCTAGTTAGATTAAATTTTTTTTTTTTTAGAATCTTTTTTTCTTTTCTTTTCTTTTCTTTATTATTATTATTATACTTTAAGTTCTAGGGTACATGTGCATAACGTGCAGGTTTGTTACATATGTATACTTGTGCCATGTTGGTGTGCTGCACCCATCAACTCGTCAGCACCCATCAACTTGTCATTTA
>NW_016804643.1:1621051-1631439 GCF_001698545.2 Rhinopithecus bieti
CTGTTATTTCCTGAATTTGAATGTTGGCCTGCCCTACTAGGTTGGGGAAGTTCTCCTGGATGATATCCTGAAGAGTGTTTTCCAACTTGGTTCCATTTTCCCCCTCACTTTCAGGCACCCCAATCAGACGTAGATTTGGTCTTTTCACATAATCCCATACATCTTGCAGGCTTTGTTCATTTCTTTTTCTTCTTTTTTCTTTAGATTTCTCTTCTCGCTTCATTTCATTCATTTGATTCTCAGTCGCTGATACTCTTTCTTCCAGTTGATGGAGTCGGTTACTGAAGCTTGTGCATTTGTCACATATTTCTCGGGTCACGGTTTTCATCTCTGTCAGTTCATTTATGGCCTTCTCTGCATTAATTATTCTAGTTATCAATTCTTCCACTCTTTTTTCAAGATTTTTAGTTTCTTTGTGCTGGGCATGTAATTCCTCCTTTAGCTCTGAGAAGTTTGATGGACTGAAGCCTTCTTCTCTCATCTCGTCAAAATCATTCTCCGTCCAGCTTTGATCCGTTGCTGGCAATGAGCTGCATTCCTTTGCAGGGGGAGATGCGCTCTTATTTTTTGAATGTCCAACTTTTCTGCCCTGCTTTTTCCCCATCTTTGTGGTTTTATCTGCCTCTAGTCTTTGATGATGGTGACGTACTGATGGGGTTTTGGTGTGGGTGTCCTTCCTGTTTGTTAGTTTTCCTTCTAACAGTCAGGACCCTCAGCTATAGGTCTGTTGGAGATTGCTTGAGGTCCACTCCAGACCCTGTTTACCTGGGTATTAGCAGCAGAGGCTGCAGAAGATAGAATATTGCTGAACAGCGAGTGTACCTGTCTGATTCTTGCTTTGGCAGCTTCCTCTCAGGGGTGTACTCCACCGTGTGAGGTGTGGGGTGTCGGTCTGCCCCTAGTGGGAGATGTCTCCCAGTTAGGCTACTCAGGGATCAGGGACCCATTTGAGCAGGCAGTCTGTCCGTTCTGAGATCTCGACCTCTGTTGGGAGATCTACTGCTCTCTTCCAAGCTGTCAGAGAGAGTCGTTTGCATCTGCAGAGGTTTCTGCTGCTTTGTTGTTGTTGTTGATTAGCTGTGCCCTCTCCCCCAGGTGGAGTCTACAGAGACAGGCAGGGCTCCTTGAGCTGCTGTGAGGTCCACCCAGTTGGAGCTTCTGAGTGGTTTTGTTTACCTACTTAAGCCTCAGCAATGGCGGGCGCCCTTCCCCCAGCCTTGCTGCTGCCTTGCAGTTGGATTGCAGACTGCTGTGCTAGCAATGAGGGAGGCTCCATGGGCGGGCATGGGACCCTCCGGGCCAGGTGTGGGATATAATCTCCTGGTGTGCCTGTTTGCTGAGACCCTTGGTACAGTGCAGTATTGGGGTGGGAGTTACCCGATTTTCCAAGTGTTGTGTGTCTCAGTTCCCCTGGCTAGGAAAAGGGATTCCCTTCCCCTTGCGCTTCCCAGGTGAGGCAATGCCTCACCCTGCTTCAGCTCTTGCTGGTCAGGCTGCAGTAGCTGACCAGCACTGATTGTCCGGCACTCCCTAGTGAGATTAACCCAGTACCTCTGTTGAAAATGCAGAAATCACCTGTCTTCCTTGTCGCTCGCGCTGGGAGCTGGAGACTGGAGCTGTTCCTATTCGGCCATCTTGCTCCGCCGCCTAGATTAAATTTTTTAAAGGACAATACACCCCTGGTTCTTACCATTTTACTTAATGGTAAAAAGATTAAGAATGTCTTTTACATTTTAAAATGTTTTCCTATACCCACCAAAAAGGAAATGATATCTGGGTGCTTGTATGCTATAAGTCCCACCTTGCCAATTTTGTTTCCTTTGTATTTTTTAGATTTTAGTTAATCAACTTAATTGGAATAAAAAGTATTGTTAGATATGCTAGTTTACCGACTAAGCTTTCACTGGATATTTTACATCATGTGTACTATGGTCCAAGGCTTGGGTTGATTAAAATCTTCAAATGCTTCACATGCTTTAGATACTTATTTTTTAAATGACTTCACTAATAATCTTAGGCAAAATGTCAATGTCTCAGTTATTTTAAAAATATCAATTTTATTACTACTTATGGAATAAAGGAGTTGTGGTGGTTAATGATTACCAAATCCATCACTACTAATGGAACAAAGAACTTGCTATTTTCTTTTCAGGAGTTGAAGGTGATTAATTATTACATTACCTATCTTCATACAAAATAATTAAAACTTGGAGTAGAAGCTGCCACATAAACCACTGAACAGCCTACACTCAATTTTGAAAGGAATTATGGTTTTTAACATAAGAAAAGCACAGCCTATTCAAGTTTAACACTTACTAATTAGTTATGTTTAAATAAAAACTTACACAAGTTAAAGCCATAAATGTAATGCTGTGTTCTTTTAAATTTTATTTATATTGTTTATATTAACAGGATATGGTAATGAGATGAAAGGATGCATTAAATAAGACAGAGCCAAATTTTATAGCTTAGCTAGGGGAAGGAAAACACTAGAGTTTTTAAAATAAGACTTACAATGAATGTTTATGGAACTGGATTCAGGCAAGGCTGTCAAGTAACTGTATGCCTTTAACTCACCAAAGGGAAATAAATAATTTTATCCATCCTGGTGAAAAACTAGCTAATCCAAAAGTATTTTCAAATCATTTATTACTCATGAATTTAATCAGAAAATTGGTATATATTGGGGTTTCTGGTGGCTAATTTGTGTCTCAGATAGTTTGGGGGGTAAGCAGGGAACTCGAGACTCTACATCAGCAGGGAAACAAGTATGGTTTCAAAACATTGAGGTTTGGGGATTATGTGAGATGTGCAGCTGATACACCCATGTTTCCCAGCAGGATGTCCTCCTTCTCTAAGACATTTTTATTCCTTCCTATTTTGTCACACATTATTGACCATTGAGAACAAAAGCATCTCTCTGAAAGACACGCATTTAGGAAAAGTCTACGTAAAGCAAGTTCATCCAAGCATATTGTGCTATTTGCTCCCAAGACAATTTTTTCCACTTTGTTTTGATTATCTGGCTTCACTTGCTGTCAGCTTCAGTGCTAGATTTTTGGTTGCCTTGTACAAACCTGTGTGTGTGTGTGTGTGTGTGTGTGTGTGTGTGTGTGTGTGTGTGTGTGATGGGGTATGTGGAAGGTAGTGTTGAGATGAGAAAAGAATGATTACAGGATAATAAACTACATTTTATTGAGGAGGTATAAAGTGCCAAATCCTAGGGTAGTTTCACAGTTGCTAATACCTTCTCTCATCAGGTCATAACTAACCAAAGCCAGAAAGTTTTCCACCTGAGCACAAGCTACCTCATACTCAAGCAACCCTATGTCTTTCTACCATTCACCACAGTCATTCGTTACTGGACCTCATCAGTCTTTACCTTAGTGTGGGTGGACAAAGGCTGCAAATCTGCCTTGCGTAGTTGCCTTTCTTTTGGGGGCAACCTTTGAGAATAGGCTTCAATGTAAACCTAGAAACTTCACAGTATGAATCAGTTATGAAAGGGATCTTCATCTCCAGTCTTTCTGTGTTGTTAGAATTTGGCTTCCATAGTTTTCTGATGTAAGTCTCAGAGGCTTGCCACGGGGTTTAGCAAGACCTTTGATTACTAGTACTTTTTAAGGGCATTGGAACTACAACTTTTTTTGTTTTTTTGTTTTGTTTTGTTTTGTTTTTGTCCTTATAAGTGACCACTAGATGGGCTTCCACCCCTATTAGGAGTTAGAAGTAACAAATGAACCAGTCATTAAATGACTCAATGAGCCATTTGGCTCTGAGCTTAAATGACTTGACTATGATTTTCGCAGAAAAGAGGGAGTGAAAACCAGGTTCAGGCCAATAGTTGAAACTTCAGAGGATACTGTCATGGTAAGGCTGGAAGGGATCCTGAAATAGAGGAAGAGGCTCCGAGAGTTTAAACCACATTAGTTCTGAATCATATTATTGGGGCTATTCAGGAAAAGGCCTCTCTCATCTTGGTACTTGTCTATCACAAATTCATTATGGGACAGTCTTGCTTGTAAGACATAATTATCCCTTTTCTTCTTTTGTTTTCCTTCCTTTCTGCATTCTAACAATCAAGGCATGGCCGCTCTTCTTTGACTATGTTTATGCTATTTGTATGAGAGTTATCTCTGTATAACACAAGGCCACGTAGAGGTATTTTCCCTGGGCACTGTTATCCTCTCCTCAAGGGGATCTTGATTGCACCTCAGTTTACCAGCTTGTCTCTCCTAGAAGCATGTGTTATTTATAATCATTCAATAGCATTTTAAATATTCTCCTGTGAGCCTGGCTGTATGCTATGACATGGGGTTATATCAGTGGAGAATATGCCAGGGCTTTTCACCCCTTTCCTTACCACTTAGACATAGCTGGTCTGCTCCCTCACCAAGGAAAACCAACCTGCCTAAGGTATTCAAAAAGGACTATTCTTTTCTTAATTTTTTTCTGTATACTTCTGCAAGCTCTCATTTCCCTTTCTAAGTTTTCTAAAGCCCTGGTTCTTTACTGGGCTTTCAATATCTGTGACTGGCACCCTACTCTGTTTGCCAAAACTTCCCAACATCCTTTTTCTCTATCAACCTTGCTCTGCATGCTACCTTGATTGTGGTATTACTGGCAATTTCTGGTTAAAATTTTCCTCTAGTTAAAACTTTCTCTGTAGGGGAGAGAAAATGAAGAGTGACTATGTGTCACTCAGAAGAAAGAGAAGGAACCAATATTTGCAATCATTTTGTGTCATACACAGTAATAGGTACCTCTACTTATTTCATTTCATTTTGTAGCAGAAGTATATAAAATATACACTGCGAAGTGAAAGATGCATAAAAAGCATAAAGAGGTAACATAACAGAGAGTGGTTTACACTGTCTGGACAACAAGAGAGGATGGCTAGATATTCTGTACCCATGTGGTGAGTGTTAACCTGGTGACACATGAATGTGTGGGTATAGAGTGCCTACTTGTCTTCTGATACCTCCAGTCCATTCTACACATGGAAGCCAGAGAATATCAACCCTCAGTGACCTCCCACTAGACTTAGTCTCTCACATTTTTCTAATGGTGGATAGGGATATAGATTTGGTGTATCCTTCCAAAATTATTTCTGGCCACCCTTCAACCACTTACTTCACTCCAACCATATTGGCCTTCTGGATTCTCAAAACTACCAGGTGTTTTTCAGCCTGCAAGTCTTTACACATGCATCTGTGCAGAGTGTCCTCCCCTCATCCTTCCTCAAAGGAATAGATGCACTCATGAAACAGCGCTTATGTATCAGACTCATGATCAGATTGGGGGCATTTCAAACAAGTTCTGTTCATCAAGTATAAGAAAATCTTACCTAACAACCTGACTTAGTGAGCAGTTTCATTTCCTAAATGCTTATTTGTGAAATTGAGAACTTCGGTGTTCCTCAGAAACATTGGCAAGTGAAAAGGTTGAGTTTGCCTGGGGAGTAGGTTTGCTTATTGTTGTGCTATGGATGTTGCTCTTAGCTTATCTTTGACTTATTATACATGAAAAGGTTTCCTTGCTTACATTATAAACATTGGCTATGTAACTGGATATGGACTTTGAGTTTCTGATCTCTGACTACTATTGCCATATTTTGTGTAATTGTTAACTGTTATCAAATAAACAAACAATGAGTTAATCACATTTACTGTAACAGAAGTTAACATAGGGCTACCACCTGTCTGCTTCCCCCTGGAGAGTCTGAATTTTGGAGATCATTTTACTGCTGGAAAACTTTTAAGCTCTCCATGAGGATTTGCTTTAGTTATAGCTGTTTCTCATTTGGTGTAATTTTTTCTCCATTCCAGTTTGGAAAAGGGAGTGGCCATTATTTGCTAAATGCTCATCTTGGGATGGAGGTTGGAAAAGTAGGAAGAAAATTAACGCAGCAAAAAGCAGTCTTCTCTGTCTTCCACCCTCTGCCCCACGATTTTGGCAGAATGGGAAGCTATCCATCAGGCAAATCTGATGGGACAAAGTGAGTGGACACTTGATGACTCCTGTGGGAATTTGGGATTTGTCAAGATTGCTTTTCAGAGCTTAAGGATGGATGAAAGCATGTGGGCTGAACTGGATGATCAAACAGAAATGGAAAATCCTTTGGGGCAGGCTAGGTGAAGATCTTAAGCTGACCCATACTCAAAGCATCCTAGAATCCATAGCCCTTCAGTACAGACTCTCACCCTTCCATCCCTCTCATTAGTCCTAAAAAATATTAAAAGCAACCATAAACTCATAAAGGAGTAAGAAGACTTTTAAGAATTTAGGGCTTTGTATGTGTGTGTATATTGGAAGAGAGAGTGTTATTCTTTTGCAAGACATCATAAAACAAAAATCTGTTATTGAAATAGCATGAAATAACATATTCTAATAAAGTCAGGAAGGTTATTATCTCATAATCAGGAAGTAAATATTTAGGTTTATTATGCAGCATTTTGAGAAAGGTTGCACTGTATTTAAAAGAGTCTGAGGACATCAGTCTTCACTGGGTAATACTTGAAAAGGAAAGTGGACTAATGGGAAATGCAAATGTTGTGGTGTCTATTATGAAACAGACCAAGAAACCCACTGAAGGAGCACAAAGAAATCACTCTCATTAGGCCAAAAGTGAACTTTAGGAGGAAGTAAATTACCAAAAGTGTTGTTGTCCAGTAAGACTATATCTGAGGAAAATCAAGTTATCTTACCCAAATTCATTTATCATAATATCCAGTTCTGCCTTCATGATTCTTATTTCCTGATAAATCTCTTCTATATGGGTGCATCCAGTATTAAAAGAAAACAATTCAGAATCAGCTTGCACAAATGTGCACTTACTTAATAGAGACCAGCAGTATTGACCATTGGATAGCTTGGAAGCATACAAATATAATGAATAAGTAGGAGAGCTACTGTGTTGTGAATGGGTGCATTTGCTAGAATTTGCTAGAAATCAGCTAGAAATCATTTCTATTTCAAGCTGAAACTATGGATGGTAAATTGAGATCAAGGCAGAAAATAGCTGAGAAAGGAATTACTATGAATATTTGATAAAAACAAATCAGATGAGCCCTTTGTTTTTTGGATGACTGCATCACAATAAAATAAACTATTGCCTATGTCATTGTTCACTATCCTGTGTGATACTAAAAATTACCAGGAAAGCGTGTTAAAAACACATATTATTGGAATGAAACCAACTTTTGGATCAAATTTTCCATGAAAAATATTGAGTGTATAATCTGCATAGGAGCCACCATGTTGACTGTATGAGAGATGAACATGTAGCTTGAAGAAACATGGATGACTTGCATGGTTACAAAACAGAGTAAGAGGAACACTTCAGTGTATATTTAGCAGAAAATGCCTATTGTCATAAATTGAGTTTGAATTTTATCTCAACCATTTGCTGCCTGGATTGACTTCTACTACTTACTTTACTCTTCACTAAAACACATTCATTTTTTATATAATTTTCCAAATAATGTTCATATTTACCAAATGTTATGTAGCTTCACACACATGTTAAATCTCATGCTCCTCTCTCTGAATTCAGCCTTTTTAAAAAGAGTTTTTTTGGTTACTCCAGCTTTGGCCTATGAAATCACGGTTTTCAGGATCATAAAAATATAAGATTGTATGGGAATCTTAGAAATTATGAAGGCTAGTAGTTCTTAAATGTGGCTTGTTAAAAATCACAAATGCCAAACTTACTGTATTATACTCTGGGGATGGATTGATGTCTTGTAGTTTTTACAGCTTCTCAAGGTGATTTTGATGCAAACAATGAAAATCATTGTTCGTTCTACAGAAAGATACCATTGTTCAAGAGAAATTCAGCAACTTAGCCAAGTTCACAGAGACAATTCAGACAAATGAGAACTAAAATAGAGAACTTCGGACTCTCATATCAATTTTCTTTCTGAAACATCAAGAAAGATAAGTTAAAATACAATTTTTCTTCACTGTGAATGTACTAAATGCCATTGAATTTAATACTTTAAAGGGATTAGTTTACATTAGACAAATTTTACCCAATTAAAAACTAATTTAAAGCCGGGCATGGTGACCCAAGCCTGTAATTCCAGCACTTTGGGAGGCTGAGGCAAGGAAATCACAAGGTCAGGAGTTCAAGACCAGCCTGGCCAATATGATGAAACTCCATCTCTACTAAAAATACAAAAAATTAGCCAGGCATGGTGGTGGGCACCTGTAGTCCCAGCTACTTGGGAGGCTGAGGCAGGAGAATCATTTGAAACTGGGAGGCGGAGGTTGCAGTGAGCCGAGATGGAGCCACTGTATTCCAACCCAGGTGACAGAGTGAGACTCCGTCTCAAAAAGTAAAATAAAATAAAATAAAAACTAATTTAAAAACATACAAAAAACACCACTTTTATTCACTATTATGTAGACAAGTTAATTTTCTAAATAACATTGTAGAATGGGAACCACATGTTATGTCTGGCTAGTGCAACAGCCAACAGAGAAATCATTGATATAGATCATTCAAGCTACTATATCAGCTCTCTGGTCTGTAAAATTAGGGAATGAGGATAATAATGCTTTGCTGTTGAACAAGTGTGAATCTGTGAAAGAGGATATATATAGTCTGCCTGGTACTCAGTGGTTGGTCACTGCTAGCTTGACTTCGGGATGAATACAATATATCAAATGCTTTTCTCTCCTCTCACCTTGGTCACCACAATGTCTTCCAGTAGTAGGTGGCAAGTAACTTATTTATCAACTTGTCTATTGACTAATAAGACCACATAGATATCACCCTCTTATCAGGTGAAAATAAATTTCCTTGAAATCTCACTTTATAAGATAGCTAACTAAATTCCATTCACTCCATATGTGAATGTTCTGCTTTTCTGATTAGGTTACAAGTTGTAAGGGCAGGACTCATTTTTGGGTAATTATAGCTTTAAACACACCCAGATGGCTATTATACACTAGCCATATCCAATGCATATAATAAATAATTAATTGAACAAATAAATAAATAAAAATTACAGCCCATAAAAGCTCCTCATTAACTCTCCCAGTACTAGCCTACCTCTTGCAATTAATTTTAAATTTTCTTGTTTCTCCTTTATTAAGTAAGCTGAAATGAAATAGAAATGATATAATTGTTTTTGCTTTCTCATTTGGAGAAATACTTATGCAATCTCAGTCCTCAGAGCATACAGAAAATGAGACTAGATGAGCTCCATTTGATAGACAACAGAATTCTGAACAATAATGGAATCACATTTATTCCAGTGAATATATATATACCCATTCCATTGCAGAAAATATTATAATTCCCTTAAATTAAAAAAAAATAAAAGATATTGATTTTGCCATTACGGAAGTATTCCAGAGGAAAAATTAGGATTTACTCCTCTTTTGTAAGCACTATTATGGGAGGCTTCCTCAATAGTAAGCTTCACTTTTAGTGAAGAAAAGTGCATATGAGCATCCCTGCTGTAGGGTCATATCTTGAAGATAACTTTTGTCTTCCATACCCAAATTCCTAGTGTTATACAGTCCAAGGATGAGATATGGGAACCCAGACATGAAGTTGTCAGTGTGTCTCACAGGAAAAGTATTAAACGAATGATTTTGTCTATTCTATGGAGGCCAACTGATGTAATCTTTAGAAAAAATAGACATGATGTGGTATGATTTGGGGGATTTAGCAAACCTTAAGGATATGTGGTAGTGACAGTGGACAATGTTTCTCAGAGACATCTTTCCTCAGTACTGGTTTTGTGAGCTCTCCTACAGAAAGATGTGGGTCCCCAGGCCACGGATGCACTCTACCCCAGTCCTAACTCTATTGTTAGAGCAGGAATTATCCATGCAGGAATATATCTTTCAAGTACAATGTTTTGGATTCCTGAGAGCTTTAAATACAATTCAATCATGGTATTTTTCTAATCCAGAAATCAGTAGAGTGAATAATGGCCCACAAAATTCATTTAAAGGGATCTTGACTTGATTAAAATGAATCACCCAGGTTCATGTAAATATCGCACATAATTTCATTTTGAACTGGCAATGTAGTGCAAAGAGAACTGTACTAGAAGTCAGGAGAGCTGATTAAGGCTGGAATCTTCTTCAATGAAGTGTGTGAACATAGCAAAATTAAATACTTTCTGAACCTCAGCTTTCCTTATATTTATAGTGAAAGAATTAGAAAACACAAGGTCCATTATACCTCCACGGTTCAGTCTAGCTCTTAAATTTATAATCTATTTGACATTTCTGGGCTCTCTCAGAAAAGAGATTTTGTTTCAATATCCTTGGGATGAAAATAGGATACTTTCTTTTCTTTCATCTCTCCATTTGTCAGAGACATTAAAAAAAATCATTTCTCTCCTCTTTTTTTTTTTTTTTTTTTT
>NW_016804643.1:1631772-1639089 GCF_001698545.2 Rhinopithecus bieti
TTTTTTTAATTTTTTTGAGACGGAGCCTCCCTCTATCGCCCAGGCTGGAGTGCAGTGGTGCCATCTCTTCTCACTGCAAGCTCCGCCTCCTGGGTTCACGCCATTCTCTTGCCTCAGCCTCCCGAGTAGCTGGGACTGCAGGTGCCCGCCACCATGCCCAGCTAATTTACTCTCCTCTTAATGTTCTGTCTTAGTCTAGGCCACACTGTGGACAGAACAACATTGTCAGTTAGGGAACCGTGATTGGCTACACGCACCCTCTCTCTAAGCTGGTTTGCTAAAGAGAAGGCTTTGTCTCAAAATGAATGGGTAAAAATATAATAGGTTTATAAAAAAAAAAAAATCAGCAAGTTCATATAAACATTGCGGTACTCAATGAAAGACGTGCTGAGAAGGTAACAACATGTGACAAATGGGTAAATTTTCTAGAGTCTCGCAAGACTTTGAACATAGCTCTCCCTGGTGGAGACTGCCTAAGCCACCCTGATATTGTTTTTCCTCATGGTTGGCAGTTGTAGAGTGCAGTGGAACAATCAGTTCCTTGGTTATCCTCCAAGGTGAGCAAGGTCAGTTTTAAACAGCTTTGCTGTCAGGGAGCCTCATATTTTACTCTAGTCTCCTAACCTCACAAATCTTGAGGCTGGCACTGAAGTCAGTGAGCCCTCTGCAGCCTGATTCCCCACAGCGACTTCTCTCTTTTTACAAACAATGCCTCATCTTGGTTCTGCACACCTGCACAGGTTTTGAGGGAGTAGGACTGCAGTTAGTCAATGCAGCCATAATTCAACCGTGATAAAGTGTTTGCTTTCACCAGGGTCCTTTTTGTACAGTCTCATATTAAGTCCCACCACAGGAAAATTGCCCTTGAATGTTTGGTCCTTCATCAGCATTAAACCACAGAGCTGACTTTGAATTTTGTCAAATGATTGTCATAGGAGAGGGTGAGATTACACAGTCTTTTGCTTATTAGCATTTCATTTAGAACATTACCATATCAAATTGGCTTAATTCTCTTCAGGGTATAAATATTCAAATTTTACAAATTCCGGTTATGTTCCTTGCCCCCATTTTGTTCTTCCCACAAGAAAAAATAAATAAATAAACATGATCCAGAGTGTATGTTAATCTCACTTAAGGCAAGGAGTAGCCTGAAGATGAACGGTTCATGAAATGACAGATGTCCTAAGAAAGAAAACATCTCCAAAGTAAGACCATTATACTCCCATTTCTTTGAGTGACATGGACGTTTCCAACTAAATTTATATTCAGCATTTTATTTCATGTAAGCAAGCTAGTGATATTGTTTGCAAATAGGTCCTTGTTAATGTGGAGTGAAGTTCCTTGAAAATGCAGCAGAACCTTTTTTGAGTATGCTCTGATGATCCTCATCTGCTCCCTACAGTGTCACTGAGTTCTTTAGATTGTTGTCAGGAAATTAGACACTCCATTGAAACAATCCTGGGAAAAGAATTCAAGAATGTGGTTTCGGTTTTTGCTTCTGCTCCTAGAACATTGGACCAGCAGTGCTGTAAAGGACCTGTGTTTGTATGGATGGGACATTGCACAGACCAGCTTAGCAAGACTAATTGATGGTTCAAGTTCTCTGAAGTACAATTAGTGGCCAGAGGTTGGACTAGAAGGAAGAGAATAAGCAGTTTGTTTGTCCAGGTTTTGATTTGCCTGATGAGGCGTGTCCCTTTTCTCATGGTTAATACCTGTATCAACCGCACTGAGAAGCGACTACACATTAAAGATTTGAAGAAAACTTTTCATAACCTATGAAGAATTTTACAAACTCTTGGATAGATGAGGCATTGTGGCATTCCACATCTAATGCTACGAGTTGTTTTCCTGTTTCCTTTTTGCATGCAGCCATATAATAAATAGAACTGAGCTGTGTGGTGACCCATGGGATAATTATAAATATAGTAATGGTTGTCTTTGGTTTATCTGACAGACAAAATATGGAGAAATGTGGTTATTGTACTGTAGTAAAATTGTTCTGTGCTAAGGGGCTGAAAGAGAACTACAAACACCTTTGAGTATGGCCTTACCCAAAAGGTGTGATCATTCATCATTCTTTTTTTTTCTTTTCTTTTCTTTTCTTTTTTCTTTTTTTTTTTTGAGATGGAGTCTCACACTGTCGTCCAGGCTGGAGTGCAATGGCGTGCGATCTCGGCTCACTGCAAACTCTGCCTCCAGGGTTCACATGATTCTCCTGCTTCAGCCTCCCGAGTAGCTGGGATTACAGGTGCACACTCCCACACCCGGCTAATTTTTTGTGTTTTTAGTCGAGACGAGGTTTCACCATGTTGGCCAGACTGGTCTCGAACTCCTGATCTTCTGATCCGCCTGCCTTGGCCTCCCAAAGTGCTGGGATTACAGGCATGAGCCACTGCGCCTGGCCAAGGTGTAATTATTCTTATTGTGAATCCACTGGAGAATCTACATCTGTTACAAATAAGACAACGGGTCCACCCACGGTGTGCTTCGAATTTGAATCTGTCTGCCTTTGTCTTGATTAAAAATGTATCATGATATTCAGGAGAGAAAATTTATACTTTAGGTGGAGGCCTTGTCTCTCTCCAAACTTTTCCACAATGACTTTGAAGTATTTCTCAAAATGCAGTTCTTATGTCAATCATCTATGATGACTAGTTTCCTGTAGCCTTCTGGATAAAAATCTAAAGTATTAATCATGGCACCTCAGGCCTTAGACTATCTCTTTAATGTCATCTCTTTTCTCTGGCCCTCTCATGCATTATTTTCTGGTTACATTGAACTGTCTGTTACACCTTGGCTACTACATTTCTCATCTCCTTGTATTTGGATTTGTGATTCCTATACCCTGTAAACCCTTTTTACAAATTAGCTTGAATAACTCTTATTCATTTTCTAGAATGCAATTACTCCTTCAAGGAAACTCCCTTAATTTTACACCAATGTCCCAACTCCAACTGAGATTTTCGTTCCTCCTGGATATTCTTTGTTTATTTAACTATCACCCACTACACTGTAAGTTCCTTGTTCCTAGGAATGTTATCCTTTATGTACCAATCTATAGTGCTTAGCTGTGTCTGATATACAGTAAGCTTCAGTCAGTGTTTGTTGAAGAAATAAGTGGGGTAAGTCAGGAGTGAGGAATCTAGAAAAGGTGTCTTTGAAGTTGGCCAGCCCTTTGGAACCGGAGTAGATATCTTAGTCATTGAATAACAGATCGTTTTTGTCTTTCACTATATTTGCTGCTTTTTCTTTACCTTGGTATTTAATAAAGTCTCTTTTAAAGTTCTAGCCTCCCTAAACTGTGCTGAGAGAAACATAGAAGAGATTTTGTTTGTGCTTTAGATGGAGCAAAGAAAGGGCACACCATCCCTCCTGCGGCTAGCAAGATGGTAGCAGCAATATCTGAAATGTGAGAATCTCAAGGGGAAAGGAAAGACTTCCAAGGAGAGTGGAAGAACTACTGGATCAATTATTTTTCCAGAAATAAAAAAAGCCTGGAAGTTTGAGGTTTTGTTTTAACAAGGACAATCCTATTTTCTTCCAGTGCCTTTCCACTGTCTCCTTTTAGCCATATTCTCCTCACTTTGCCAGGCTATCCAGGTCCTTTATGCTGTCCTCTGGTTTCTCAAGAACCCCCCCAGAGTTGCTACAACCTTTTCTGGATTCCTACACCTGCTGTGGTTGGGAGCCTTTCCCAGACAGCGGTCACCTAAACAGGACATTTACCCTTACAGGTTCTGAGTGTTTATGGCTGAATGTACCTTGTTTCATAGGAGTAAGTTTCACTCCAAAACTTGTGGCTTAATACAGCAATCATTTTGTTATCTCCCATGTTTCCATGGGTTTACTGTGTTCAGCTGGCTATTATTCTACTGCTCTTGCTTGCGGTTTCTCATGTGGTTGCAGTCAGACAATGACTATTTCCTCATCTGCAGGCTGCTGTTACAATCTGGAGGCCTGTGTGAGATATTGGGAGTGCTGAACCTCCCTCCTTCTCCATGTAGTCTCAGGACTTCTCTATGATGATGTCTTAATGATGTCTCTTTGTGATAGCTGAACCAAGGAAGAATACTTTTTTCCTTTTTTTTTTTTTTTGTTTTTCTTTTTTTTTCTGAGATAGCATCTTGCTCTGTTGCCCAGGCTGGAGTGCAATGACACAATCTCGGCTCACTGCAACCTCCGCCTCCAGGGCTCAAGCAATTCTCCTGCCTCAGCCTCCTGAGTAGCTGGGATTACAGGCATGGTGGTGCATGGCTAATTTTTGTATTTTTAGTAGAGACGGGGTTTCACCATGTTGGCCAGTCTGGTCTCGAACTCCTGACCTCAGGTGATCCTCCCACCTCGGCCTCCCTAATTGTTGAGTTTACAGGCGTGAGCCACCGCACCCAGCAGGAGGAAGACTTCTTATGTGGCCGCTCAGAGTTCCCAAAACCAAGCAAATGGAGGCAGAGGCTACCAGCCCTATTAAAATCTAGGTCCAGAGGGTCACCATGTCACTCCTAATATGTACCATTGTTCATGGAAGTCACAGGGAAGACAGATTTATTGTGGGAGGGGACTACACAAAATTAGGAATGCCTGAAGGCATGGTTCATTGGGGACATCTTTTCAAACTAGCTAACTTGTTATCATAGGACACTTACATTTTAATAAACAATCAATAGTTTTTTTTTCTTAAATAATTTTAAGCACCCAGATTGTGTGTTCCTTCCTTTCTGCGAAACTTTCTTCCTTTTAGCTTTCTAATCAAATCGTCTATCACTTTGACTCACCACTCTCTGCATCACTTCCACTTCCTTAGTACTTGTCTCCATCACTTTCCTTGGTTCTGGTTCCTTTGCTTTTCTCCCCCAAAACTGGCAAGACTCAACACCCAGGTCTTGTCACTCTTTCTTACTAAGCTTCCATTGTGTCTTCCCCATAGAGTTAAACTCATTACAGTTCTTTTATGAGTTCTCCTTGACCTTCCTCACTGAGTCCACCTCCTACCACTCCTGTGTGTCCTAAGCTCTAGTCATTTTGAGCATTAACACTTTCTTGAGTAAAATGTGTTCCTTCATGTCTTACGTTGTTCCAGATACTATTTCTTCTGACAAAAAGGAAGAAACATGTTTCTAAACCTGTTAGTGTTCTCTAGTCCACTCTTGGAACAAGTAAGAAGAATGTTCCTCTCCTTCAGCTTCCTCTGCATGATTGATTTCTCTTTCTTCTTCCTTTTCATAGCATTTTGGATATAGAATTTATTTTATTGCATTGTAAACACTTCAGAGTGTCTCTCTTTCCAGAGATGTCTTATTCATCTCTGTGTCTTCTTATTACAGTGTTTCACAGTGTCTAAAATATGGATGTTATAATCATGTTGAATTGGCTGGCTGAATTATTTTATTCTTATTTTCCTTCCTCAACTGTTACCTCTATGTTAGTGCACATATTTTTCTATGATCCTTTAGCTATGAAATAGTATTTCATACTTCCTATTGGGATTTATACTTAGTCTCCTGTGGTCACCTGAAAAGTAGCATTTCTAGAGCCACATTTACCGTCTTTCCCTCCCAAATTTCATAATCTCTTTCAGTGAAACCACCATTATCCCAGTTAACAAGACTAACTTTTCTCCCTTCATTCATCCAAATCAGTCTTAGATTTTAGGCATTTTTTTTCTTTTGACATTGTTCTCATATTTCTTTTGTGAATAAATCCTTACTGCCATCATTTTAGCCCAGGCCTTCTTCTCATGTGTGAATGATCACCTTGCTGTTTGTCTTGTTTTCCTCTCTAATCCCTTCCTCTCTCATGGCTAGACTGATATTTCTTCTTCTCCTTCTTTTTTTTCTGGACAGAGTCTCACTCTGTTGCCCAGGCTGGAGGGCAGTGGCGTGATTTTGGCTCACTGCAACCTCTGCCTCACAGATTCAAGTGATCCCCCTGCCTCAGCCTCCGGAGTAGCTGGAATTACAGGTACCTGCCACCATGCCCAACTAATTTTTTGTATTTTTAGTAGAGACAGGGTTTTGCCATGTTGGCCAGGTTGGTCTCTAACTCCTGACCTCAGGTGATCTTCCTGCCTCGGCCTCCAAAGTGCTGGGATTACAGGTTGTGAGCCACCCGGCATAGGCTGATTTTTCTAAAACAACTCTTTCACAGTGTTGTTCTGGTGCTCCTAGAAATGGTGTTTGCTGTCAAATTAAATCTGCTCCTCTGCTTGCTTCTCACTGCCTTCCACAAGCAAACCCCACTCTGCCAATCTTTCTCTCTTTCCCCCTTTTAAGTAGCATCTGCCCACATCACCTTTCTTCATTGATTCAGGCTTAAATGAACACTTGTTCAATCCCAATTACAAGGTCTATCTGTCTAGAAGGTTCTCCTCTTGCCCCTTTCCTCTTCTCACATGTCAACATCCTTCCCATCCTTCCAGGATGTGTTCAAGTTTGAATCATCTATTATTTTTCTTTCAACTTCCTCCTGCCTTCTCTGCTCTCTTTCATCTCTGAGCTCTGAATCCAGACATATTATGTCAGAACCATGTGTTTACTGTGCTTTACCAACATATGTGCTTCTTGAGGTTAGAAATTATGGTTTATCTTCCTCAGTAATTCTCACAGTGTCATAATGCCCAGCACAATGCTGTGTAGTAGAAGACCAAGTAACATTGGTGGGTAAATTACATGAACTTGTAGTGGTGGCATTTTCTGGGTCATCATCTATAGGCCAGTGGGATGACATTTTCTCAAGATAATTTTAAAAAGCAAGGAAAAAGAAGGCTTCTCATTTATAAATTTCCAGATCCGATATCCCCTACATTGTCCCTGGATGGTAGAACTGGATATTGTAAAATAATAGTAATTAGTATTTGAATGGCATTTAACTGTTTATAAAGCACCTTCACTTATATTTGCTTATTCATAGTTCTGTAAGTTCTTCCAAAATTACTATACACTTTGAGGCCGGTGGTGTGATGTGTGAAGATGAGAGAGAAGTGAGGGTGGAGGATTTAGATTTGCAAAAATATTTGATAGTGTATTGGTTTTTACTGGTCTCAAGGAGGTCTATTTCTAGGAGTACTGAGAAAGATATATATGTATATATCTTTACCCATTTACTAGAAAATGGGTTGACTTCTCTAATGTTTTAACAATAAGGAGAATTCCAGATATACAGCAAATAAATCTGAATGTTAGCCCTCAGGAGCTGCTGATAGCAAAAGACTGAAGATCCTATATTTCTATATTCAGATCATACTACTGAGGGATTTCAAGCTTCTCTTTCTCAAGCCAGCTTTTATGGTTTAATAGTTTTTCTATTATGAAAATAAAG
>NW_016804643.1:1639505-1653085 GCF_001698545.2 Rhinopithecus bieti
AAATAAATAAATAAATAAATAAATAAATAAATAAATAAATAAAGCAGATGACACAAAATTTCAGAGAAAGACAGCAAAAGTAAGAGCCAAAGAAAAGAAGGAGTGGAAGTGAAAAACGCATCAGTGAAAAAAATGGAGAGCTGACACTTTGGCACCGAAATGTTAATGCTTATTTTTAAGATTATATCGCCACCTAGTAAATCAGCTCAGAAATACATCCACAGAAAACGACAGCTTGTCTGGTGCTGAGCTCTAAATGTGTGCTGTGACGGAAAAGTCAACAGCACACATTTTAGAAATGAAAACAAACCAAGGATTTCTATCAAGGAACCTGTTACCTACTCTTGAAAAATGGTTAAAACCATATATATTATAATTTGCCAGTTCTGAATAATTTAATTCTGGGCTTTTCATTAATGAAAATATTTTGCATTTTCTACTTTCATTTCTGTGTAGAACAGAAGTAGTCTGTTCATGGTCTTTTTGGTTACGAAGCATTGGAACTATGGAATTAAAAACACTAAACACTGCTTAAAATTTTCTTGTCTTTAGTTTTTCTGTTATTGCAAACAATCTTTTATTTCTTCTGCAGTGTTTGTTTGCACTGAATGCTTTATGCTTGATCACCCACCCTGATTCTGTTTTGTATAAAAAGCTTGTTAGCTTGATAAAACACTGCACAGGGTTTTAGTTTGTTATTTAATAGATGATTACCTGGGTGGCATCCTGACTATAGCCCTTGCTAGTGCCAATTTTTAAATCTGTGAGATAGGGATAACAATAGTGCATTTATCACTGGGCATTTGGGAAAAATAAATTAAGCAGCAAGTGCTCAAAAGTGTTAATAATTATTATTAATAATAAAAATAGATCAATTAGAAATGGTAGAAATGAAGGATAGAGACTGATTTCATCTTGCTCAGTAGATTAAAATGGCACAGGAGATCAAAATGTTTTAACCAAACACATAGATAAAGAAGGCATATATTCTGAGACTAGAAAACCATTCATTCTTAAAAATTCAGGTGATTAAATTCTTAAAATTATTAAATTGTAATCATATTTTAAAATGATTGAATTCGAATACTTAAAACCTTGAAAATATACCTCCATTCTTTTTTCTATGCTATCTTTTTTTTTTTGAAATAAATCTATCCTCACGTCAGCCTTCCAAATACCTCCATTTTATTTTGAGGACTGTTTAGAATATTTTGATTAAAGAAATTAGCCAAGAGTTTAGGGTATGAAGTAGGGGAGGGGAGATTTTGTTATAAGAGCCTTTTCATGGGGCTATCAGGCATAAAAGTATCAATTTTGTTTAACCCAGACATGGCAGATTCTGCTATTTATCCCAGAATAACAATTGTTTTTCTTTTTCCCTTAAGGTAATAGAACTTTTTGCTGGTACATAACTATACAGCCAAATATGCCCTAGCTTCTTAAGTGTGGCATCGGCTGTGTGATTTGTGCTAACTTTGGTGCCATGTCTTTATGAAGAACATGCATTTTCTTCTCCGCTTGTCTTTTTCTACCTTTCTGCTGGCTGGAATGTGGATATGATGATGAGAATGGAACGGCCACTGGACCAAGAGAAGAATGCTAAGTTTTAAAGAGAACTAGAGCAACAAGATAAAAGAAGCCTGACTTCCCATCACTTCTGATGTGCCATGACAGCCCTGGAATGCCTATGCAGACCTTACCTGAGAAATAAGCCAATGCCTATCTAACTTAAGCTTAAATTTTTTATTTTTAGTTTATTACAGTAGCCTAAACTGTACTACAACTAATTCTAATAGTCTACAAAGAGTAACAAGCCCTTAAACTATGAATGTAAAATTATAGATTTTAAGTTTGGTGTCTGCACACTGCAAGGCACTGCTTCCCAACGAGTAGTCATTCATTTGATATTGGACTTTTATCAAAGACAAGAGACTTTTCATGTATACCAAAAAAGGTCCTCTTAATAGGTGGTAGGAGGATTCTCTTGTGTGTGGCTATCAAAGCAGTATCCTGTTTTCTGTAAAAAAAAAAAAAAAAAAAAAAAAAAAAAAAAAAAAAAAAAATGGAGAGGCTACGAAGAAATTAACTCAGGATAGAAGGTGGCTTCTCTGGTTATCTGGCATCCAAGCTTCTTGCAGAACAAAAAGACAAGTGCGGATGATAATGACAGGGGAAGAGGAGGGCTCTGGATCTGAGCACAGTGCGCTGGAGGAAGCATGGAAAAGGCCATAAGTTGTTGAGCAGATCAAAGCAGCCCTTGGAGAGAAGATAAAAACATTAATTGGAATTTATTAAGATATTTGCTACCTACATTACAATGTCCTATTTTCTATCTCCTCTAATAATAGCTAATGATTATTGAGTACTTTCTATGTGCCAGACACTGTTCTAGGGTTTTACATCTGTAATAATGTAATCTTTACAGAAACTCTCTGAGGTGGTGCTATTATTTTTATTTATGTTTTCCAGATAAATAAATTGGAGCGTGGAGGGGTGAAATTACTTAGTAAAAGTCATCCTTGTTAGTAAGTTTGGCATTTGAACTCAAGCATTTTGCCCTAACCAATATGCTCTACTATCTTTATATAATGTTTACTAAATTCTCCATTGCTGGCCATTATCTTCAGACAAGCGGATTTGGGTTACACGGGAGCTTCAGAAAGAGGACATAACTGAAGACATCGTTATATTTAGTAAATCAATATACATTATCATACTAAAGGCTTCCCAGTAAATAAATCTGCTTAACTCTGTTTAATTCAGAATTTCCCAAATGTACTTGATCACAGAACTAATGTATTGAGCACTGACTATTGCCACTCCAAGAAGCTAGTGTTTCACTGAACATACTTCTCAAATTCTTGGGGAGAAAAATATATTGACCTGAGTGTCAGGGGGCCCACATCTGGGTTCTGATTTGGTACCTTTTTGTTTACATAGCTTTGGGCAAGTCACTGTAGATTTCTGGGATTTCACTTAGTTTTATTCTTTTCATTTTCTTTTCTTTATTTTATTTTTATTTTTTTGAGACAAGGTCTTACTTTGTTGCTCAGGCTGGAGTACAGTAGTGCAATTATAGCTCGCTGCAACCTCACTCTCTGGGGCCTAAGTAATCCTCTCAATTTAGCCTCCTGAGTAGCTGGGACTATGGTCATGGATCACCACACCTGGCTAACTTTTATTACTTTTTGTAGAGCTGGGATCTTGCTATGTTGCCCAGGCTGGTCTTCAACTCCTGGCCTCAAGTGATCCTCCTGTCTCAGCCTCCCAAAGTACTAGGATTAGAGGTGTGAGCCATGTCTAGCTAGATACTTGATCTAGTAAAACAGTGTCCAAGTTGATGCAGTGACCAGTGACATGTGAGCTTTAAGGACCAGGCTTGTATTTGGAAAAAGTGAAAGCAGAGACACAGCTATAAAAAATCCAGACAATTAAATCCAATTCTAAGCAAAAAGAGAAGAAATAGAACCAGGGAAATTTTGTATTGAGAGATTTTCCTTAAGCATTTGAGTACTGGCATCAAGGAATATGTATGATAGATGATTCATAAGTATTTGTTTGGGCTCTGACTTTAGCCTTCGTAGACATGGGGACATCACTGATTTCCATGCTGCCTCAGATGCCTACCGGTATCTTTCTCCAATTTGCAACCCACAATATCCAACCAGTTATCTCCCATCCATCTTGTTCATGTAGTACCTTGACAACATTGTAAAGGAATAACTCAAGCAAAGGAATAACTCAAGCAGATTAGACAGTTGATCTTTGGTCAGGTGAATAAGACAGAAGAAGATATTTCAGGCAGAGAAAGTAGCACATGCAAAGACTCAAGTGTAAGAAAGAGTAAGATAGGTTCAGTAATCTTGGGTTAGTGCAGACTGGTGGAATGTGTATTCATGGGATTTTTGTAGGTGTGGAGTTTGATGAAGAAGGAGGATTCCAGAGAGAAGTGACTGGAAATGTAAGCTGGGTTTGGGTGGTGGAGTATGTTCCATGTGCTGTATTCAGGATGCCTCTTCCTGCATAGACTCAAGTTTTAGGTCTATCTTAATAGGAGTTTCCAGAAATTAAGCATAAAAGGAAATTCCTTTATTCTGATGAGATTCCATGACTCTTTATGTGTCTTGGGAAAATTAGGATATAAGCTAGAGTACAAGTAACAACCCAATTCTGTTCTAATAGAATAATTCAATTATCATGGTACTGTCATTGGATGTATCATGAATTTGCAGGTGTATGTTTATTTACATAGAAATAACTTCCCATCTTTCTATGATGTGATAATTTCTACAATAACATCCTCATGGTATTGGCTGCCTTATAAATAAGTCTACTCTACATGACGAGGTTCTTCTGGAACTTTTGAAACTAAATTCACCTCTGGATGAGACCAGAATAAAAGAGGAATTTATGCTTTAAATATAATTGTAATTTCTGAAGACCGCTGGTTAAGGCAAATCTAGTGAATGCATAGGAAACCTTGATTTATACGACATTCTCTACCTGGTCTCTGCCTATTTATTCAGCCTCATTTATCCCTATCCATTTCCTTCTTACCTCACAATCTCACACACCTGCTCTCTGCCCACTTTGTGTCCTTCACTATTTCCCAAAAATTCCTGCCCATTTATGCTAATCTTTGAACATGCTGTTTTCTCTATCTGGTGAAAGTAAAGACTTAACTTTGGGTGCTATAATATTTTGATACAATCTAAGTAATTCTTGACATCAATTGCTTACTGTCAAGAGGGTCAGTTATTATTAATCTTGCAGTTTGGTGGGAGAAAAGAAACTGAAGAGGGATGAAAAAAGGGGATTTATCCCCCAACTTCTTTTATCAGAGATAGCCTCTGTATTCCAAATTTATAGCTAGTAATTTAGAGGGAAATATTCCTCAGTAAAATGCACCTGGAATAAAAAAGAGTGGGGGTAAGAGAAGAGAGGGATGAAGGAAGGAAACAAGGAGGAAGAAACTATTCTGGGTACTCTGCTTTCTGAGCCAGTAAACATAATCTAATTTAATCCTTGTTACAATCCTGTGAGGTTAGAATACTAATTCCATTTTACTTTTAAGGGAAGAATACTCAAAAAGTAGATAATACTTCCAAGGTTATGTAGCCAACTAGATAAAGGAGTTAGAATTAAACCCAAGCATTTAAGACTCAAAAGTCTACCACTCTTACCAATGGTTCTACTTAGTACCTTATTGCAGTAGTGTAAAAAATAAATGGGATCAAGATATTATTGGGATGATAATTGTAGTCTCCTGATTTACAACCCATTGTTCTAGCCCTATCCCATTTGAACTACCGTCTTTTCGATAGGAAGGTTCATGTTTTATCTGTAACCATCAACACTGGCCATCTATGCTGGGTGTGACAGCTCACACCTGTAATCCCGGCACTTTGGGAGGCCAAGCTAGGTGGACTGCCTGAGCTCAGGAGTTTGAGATCTGCCTGGACAACATGGGGAAACCCTCTCTCTCTCTCTCTCTTTTTTAATGGGATTGGCTTCTTCTTCTTCTTCTTTTTTTTTTTTCTTTTTTATTATACTTTAAGTTCTAGGATACATGTGCACAACATGCAGGTTTGTTACATATGTATACTTGTGCCATGTTGGTGTGCTGCACCCATCAACTCGTCAGCACCCATCAACTCGTCATTTACATCAGGTATAACTCCCAATGCCATCCCTCCTCCCTCCCCCCTCCCCATAATAGGCCCTGGTGGGTGATGTTCCCCTTCCCAAGTCCAAGTGATCTCTGTTCAGTTCCCACCTGTGAGTGAGAACATGCTGTATTTGGTTTTCTGTTCTTGCTGCTGTTCTGCGATAGTTTTGCTGAGATTGATTGGTTTTCCATTTGCTGCATCTCATGTATCTATTATCATATTGGATCGCAATACCTCATCTTTTTAATGGTCTTGCTATGTCAGTAATGTCCATGGTTTTTATATTGTTTTGCCTAGCATGTTTCTTTTAATTCATGTTATGTTCCCACAGAATTGTGACATTTTAGGTTTTGATTTCCAAGTTCCTTTGCCTATTGTGAATTAGGCCTGCAATAAACATTTACCATTGTGAATTTGTCTCCTGTATAGCAGCTCTATGATTTTATAATCCTTTTGGGGTATATACCGTTCTGTAATGGGATGGTCTGGATCATTACTACGTGTTACTTCTATTCTAGATCTTGAGGAATCGCTCTATTATCTGTTTTTTTTTTTCTCATATATTTGTTTAACTAGTTTACAATCCGCACCAACACAGTGTAAAAGTGTTCCTATTTCTCACACATCCGTCTCCAGGCACCTGTGTGTTTCCCTGACTTTGAATGATTGGCCATTCTAACTGGTGTGAGATGGTAAAGCTCTCGATTGTTGGTTTTGAATTTGCCACTTCTGCTGCATGCCCCAGTGATGATGAGCACTTTTTTCATGTGTCCCTGTTGGACTGGTATGAATGTCTTCTTTTGAGAAATGTCTGTTCATCATGCCTTTTGCCTTCTACTTTTTGAATTTGGTGGTTTATTTGTTTGTTTTTTTTTTTCTTTGTAAATTTGTTTGAGTTCTTTGTAGATTCTGTGATACTTTTAGTCTCCTTGTCTTGTTTATTTTTAGTAGTGCCAACATTTCTGTTTCCATTTCCTGTTATTGGTTTTTTTCTCGTTTCTTATACTTCTGACTTGTATGTTTTTTCTTTGTTCTCTGTGTCAGAAGCTTCATATGTTATATATATCTCATATCTATTTGTCTTTTTGTTGTTCCGTTTGCTTTTTGTTTCGTATACATGCAATGTCTCTTTGCCCATTTTGTTCTTTATTGTCTCTTTGAAATTTGGTATGTATTCCCTGAGGTTTTTTCTTCTAGTGTTTATGGTTCATTACGGTCTAACATTTAAGTCTCTAATCCATCGTTGAATTAATTTTTGTATAGAGGAGAAAGGAAAGCATCCAGTTTCAGCTTTTCTACTTGATGACTAGCCAATTTTCCGCAGCACCATTCTAATTAAGATACGAGGAATCCTTTCCCCCATTTCTTTGTTTTTGTCAGGTTTGTCAAAGATCAGATGGGCTGTAGATGTGTGGTATTATTTCTGAGGGCTTTGTTCTGTTCTATTGGTCTATATCTCTGTTTTGGTACCAGTACCACACTGTTTTGGTTACTGTAGCCTTGTATTATAGTTTGAAGTCAGGTAGCATGATGCCTCCAGCTTTGTTCTTTTGACTTAGGATTGTCTTGGCAATGCAGGCTCTTTTTTGGTTCCATATGAACTTTAAAGCAGTTTTTTCCAATTCTGTGAAGAAACTCATTGGTAGCTTGATTGGGATGGCATTGAATCTATAAATTACCTTGGGCAGTATGGCCATTTTCACGATATTGATTCTTCCTATCCATGGGCTTGGCATATTCTTCCATTTGTTTGTGTCCTCTTTTATTTCACTGAGCAGTGGAGGAAACCCTCTCTTTACCAAAAACACAGAAAATTAGCTGGACGTGATGGCACATTTGTGATCCTAGCTACATAGGAGGCTGAGGTGGGAGGATCGCTTGAGCCTGGGAGGTGGAGGTTGCAGTAAGCCAAGACAGTACCATTCTACTCCATCCTGGGCGACAGAGGAAGAGACCGCATCTCAAAACAAAACAAAACAAAAACCAAACCAAACAAAAAAACCCAAAACAAAATACAGCCATCTACTCAAGGCCATCTACTTAGTTATTTGGCATATGGCATTCCTTGTATATACATATTTGAAAATGATTTAAAATCTTACATAATATTTGACTACTTGGTACAGAGTATCCATCATAGGTAATTCTTGACCCTAAAATTATTGTCAGTTCAATGCCTTGCTGTTTATAATACATTAAACTAAACTAAACTAAACCCAGAATGGGCTAAACTAAACAGAATCATTGTTAGGCTGGGAATTTAATAAGCCATATTCTAAAAGTCCCTGAAGCTCTGAATTATTTGGTTATAATATTTAGAATCACTGTGATACTGTGTTACAAAGTAAGGGTAATGGGGAGAGATAAAGGGAAAGTAGGAGGCCTCTATAATGTTTAAGGTGGTTGTAAGAATAGTGATGTTTAAGAATAACCTTAGATGTCCTACAGCATCAGACAATGGTAGTACAAAAAGGAATCCTGTAATAACAAGGGTTTAAAGGGAAAAATAACTTCACTTTACCCCATCTTGGTCTATATCAGATGTTTGATCTTTCCAGTTGACTGAAGTAAGTTCTTAATAGAATCCTTGAAAACAAAAAATGATGAAGTGAGAGTAAGATAAATGATTTTAAAGCCACCAAAATTCAAGTGGGCAAGCGATATAAGGGTTAATTCCTTGCTGTTAAATTTTCTAATAAAATTGGCAACAGGCTGTTGAAAGTTTATTAGCTTGATGCTGGTTAATCATCTTTACTGTTTCTGTTTTGGACCACAGTAAAGGAACACAAACCAAATTAACCAGCACATGAGCCCTTTAAAAGAACCTCTTTAAAATAATTTACTTAGCTTATTTACTCCCACTTTTTGAGTCATCTGAACTACAGAATTCTCCAAATGAACCAGTACCCCAACTTGTTTGCCAGAATAGAAAGATGAAAAGAAAAATGAGCTCTTACAATACCCTGTGGGACTAATTACCCTGATCTGACTAGACTGGTTGTTAGATCTGAATTATAGTCATGAATAAGTTAGATCTTAATTAAAGTCATGTATGGGGTCCAAGAGGCAATGTCATACAGGCAAAAAAGCTGTTTTGTAATAAGTAGAAATTAGTATTATAGTGCTTTGTGAGACATTGGGCTTCTGGTTAGAAACCTATCTTCTGAGATGTAGAATAAATTTCAGGTTTAAAACATTAACTCATGTTCTTGCTATATATGTGGTCCTTTCTAAACTTTGAAACCATATCAATGTTGGGGTTTCCAGTAATGTGAATGAAATGATATTTTCAAAATTAGCTTATTGTTATTTTCTTTTACCTGCAACTATATGGCAGCTTTTATTTAATGTTTTACACTTTCTTAATAGCTACCAACATCTTGTGTGAGTATGAAACAATGAAGCAAAACAGATTTTTAATTGGATTGGATAATATAAGAGAATTTCCTGGTGGTAGAAGATGTTGAATATTAAAAAATAGCTTTGGAGTAGATAACAAAATTTTCTTCTCTAGAGGTTTTAAAATTTAAAGAAGTTTCATTCAGAAAACAAGTGGATGAACTACATCAATGTTCCTTGACCTATTCTTTTTTACTGAAGAATAAGAATGTTCTAAATGTGTCACAAGCCACCTAAAGGAAGGGAGGTATTGATCATGTATACACAAACCCAAACATCAGTGGTAACTATGCTGTTAGGACTAATTGAAGAATCCTAAAGCCAGAAGGGAACCCAGGATGAGTTTTAGTTTCAACATGAGTTAACAGCCTTAGAGAAATGGTGAGGAGGGGCTCTAGGCCACTGTGTCAGAGTAGCCAGATGCCAAGCCACACGTGAGGGAAGATTCCAGAAAAAAATTAATCTTCCTGAGAGTTTTCATTTATGTTAGGATTTCTAGTCATTTCCTCAGTGGAGGGAAAGAGGCGTGCATCCTCACATTTGAATAGGACATATGAGTTTACAAAATCCTCTCACATTTACAGTGAGTTACTGAATGAACAGAAGCAATCATTCTCATTTCATAATTGGTGAAATGGAGACAAAGAAATTTAGTGATTTGCTCACAGCCAAACAGCTGGAAAACGGTTGGGATAGACCTCAAAGGCAAGTCTTCTGACTCTAAGGTTGGTATTTTTCAGGTACGGTGTATCCTTCCGCTTCTTTAAAGTGTTCAAAGTCCTACTTTCCTGGGAAGTGAGATATGAAAGGAAGCTCAATGATTATCTGTTTTAAGCAGAATTCTTTTGAGACAGAGTCTCGCTTTGTTACCCAGACTGGAGTGCAGTGCTGATCCCGGCTCACTGCAACCTCCCGGAGTCAAGCAAATCTCCTGCCTCAGCCTCTGAAGTAGCTGGGATTACAGGCATAGACCATCATACCCAGCTAATTTTTTTGTACTTTAGGTAGAGACGGGGTTTCACCATATTGCCCAGGCTGGTCTGGAACTTCTGACCTCAAGTGATCCGCCCACTTTGGCCTCCCAAAGTGCTAGGAGTACAGGTGTGAGCCACCGCACACTGTCTGGCTTAAGGCGAATTCTACAAGTTTTCAGAGTAGGACTCTTGGCTATTGGTTTGCAGAACTATGGCCTCGATTTTGACTGTCAGATCTGCAAAGTGTGGCATATAACCCCATACTGATAAGTAGTTTGAATGCACTTGAATAGAATGAGTCACAGGCTCTTAAATTTTCTTTCATAACATTGGCTCATAGATTCATATATTATTAGGGTAAGAATGGGGCTTTATATTACTTAATACAGTGATTTGATTTACACGTGAGGAAATTGTGTTCTAAAAGTGTTGAGCCTGTGCTTAGTAGATATATATTACAAATGGTGAAATCTCCAGGAAAGTGTTTCTAATGTAAAGAAAATGCCAAAATAGAATAGGAGCCACAAAAAACCCTGACCAATTTTCTTTAGTGAAAGTTAGAAGAAAGTTTCTTAACCAACTTTTTACATTAAGTTTATATAAAAGGATGTTAGCATTACCGTGGCACATTCATGAAGAGTTGTTATACAATGTGTTAAGAGGTGATGGGGACAGACGATCTGGTATCTAAGAATATTTAATGCACAAAAATACCACAATCGTGTGGTTAACAGACTTTTTTGTTTCATAGCATTTTCTTCAGAATTTTGTAGTCTTAAAGAGTATAGTAATTTGGAGATGAGTCTGCATTCATGTATGAGTCATTTGGATGTGTGCAAAAAGAAGAGCAGTGAATTTTTATTTGTTTGAGGTGGAGTCTCACTCTGTCTCGCAGGCTAGAATGCAGTGGTGCAATCTTGGCTCACTGCAACCTCTGCCTCCCAGGTTCAAGCGATTTTACTGCCTCAGCCTCCCAAGTAGCTGGGATAACAGGCACGCACCACCATGCACAGCAAGTTTTTGTATTTTTAGTAGAGACTGAGTTTCACTAGGTTGGACCAGGCTGGTCTCAAACTCCTGATCTCAAATGATCCACCTGCCTCAGCCTCCCAAAGTGCTGGGATTACACGTGCGAGCTACTGTGCCTGGCCACAAAGCACTGAATTTTAAAAGGTATGTCATGGTTTCCGCTGTGCCTGTTTTGAATCATCCATATCTTTGAGTTTGGCCTATAGCGTATTTGTTTCTAATCCCAATCCATTCTGAAACAAAATTATCTGCTAATAGTATGATATTCATTAATGCCTCAAATGACTTACATATGCAGTAAAATTACACCTTTCTCAGCAGTTAGAATATAAATCAAGAGCATAAAGTAAAAATCATATACAATCAATGTTGCCCTTGGAATGTCCCATCAAGTATACCACTACCTGAATAGATTTTATACAGCTAATTTTCCTTGTTGTTTCTTGGAATGAGCATCAGATTAAACATCTGGCTTATTTTTAGGAGTCATATGATACAAACAAACAAACAAAGTATAGCAACTTTAAACACTGGAATTAGAATAAGCATGGAGCATGTGCACAATGTGGATGTACAGAACTAACACTAATCGAGGGAAGAGTGAGTTTTTCCTCTCATATAATTATCGCTCTGGGCTATTGACTAACTGACTTAGTGACAGGATTCACCACTTTATTTAAATAGTTTGTTCTTTTTCCCTCTTTTGTTTCAAAGTTCTTAGAAGTGAATCACCCAAGTTAAGTGTGTAAATACCACCAGTCTGCTGTGTGTGTTTGCTTTTCGGCCCCCGAAACAATTGTTTCTCTCAACAAGTGCTAAGTATAATTTAAGGATTCCTCCCATCAACTATACACTCTTATACCAGAATTTTCAGCTTGATGCTGAGCTATATCCATTGCTGAGATGCAGGCAGGTCTGGGCAGAAGCCCACTTGCAAAGTGGGTAAAAGGGATCCTAGGACAGAAGTCTGCACAGAAAGAAGTTTTGCTAAGCTATACAATATTCCTTTTGTTTTGTACTCAAAACCCCAAAAACCATGAAAACAAAGATTTTTCCAATGTCTTCTGCAAACACATTTGCTGGGAAAGCCTTAAGTGAACTTAAGTGAGCATGCGTACCTCCTCAGACTCTCCGTTTGACCCTCTGGAATATTCATAGGTTTCACAGCAGATTGTTGCAGTGTTTGATTATAGGAGCTAGCCTACAACCTGCTGGGGCCTTTATGCAATACATGGTTTTCAGACTGTGCTACCTTTTTAAAATTGAAACCATTCTGAATTCTAAAACACATCTGACATTCAGCAAAGGGATTATAGATTTGAGGTATTTGGCCATGCACAGTTTGCACTGTTTTCTACTAACTTAATTTACTGTAGGCCCTAGGTTTGTAGTTTTGAACCTGCTTGTTGTCTTAATCTCTGACATGACCTTTTGATTTATGCTAAAGTTTATAGTTATTAAAAGGGCTAAATGAGAGTGTTTACACTTCTGATTTCTCCTCTGTACATAAAATCCCTAAATAGAAAGATTTTGATTAAACGAAAATTTTGATTGCTGTCTTTGGCCTTCCTTGGTGCCTTAAGTTTGAAAAAGCAGTAAAAGCAACTCAACTGTTTAGAAAAGGTAAATAATAATAGTGGGCGGAGCAAGATGGCCGAATAGGAACAGCTCCAGTCTCCAACTCCCAGCGCCAGCAACACAGAAGACTGGTGATTTCTGCATTTTCAACTGAGGTACTGGGGTCATCTCACTAGGGAGTGCCAGACAATCAGTGCTGGTCAGCTGCTGCAGCCCGACCAGCAAGAGCTGAAACAGGGCGAGGCATCACCTCACCTGGGAAGCTCAAGGGGGAAGGGAATCCCTTTTCCTAGCCAGGGGAACTGAGACACACAACACATGGAAAATCGGGTAACTCCCAACCCAATACTGCGCTTTAAGAAAACAGGCACACCAGGAGATTATATCCCACACCGGGCCGGGAAGGTCCCACGGCCACGGAGCCTCCCTCATTGCTAGCACAGCAGTCTGCGATCTAAGCACAAAGCAGCAGCGAGGCTGAGGGAAGGGCGCCCACCATTGCTGAGGCTTAAGTAGGTAAACAAACCCGCTGGGAAGCTCGAACTGGGTGGAGCTCACAGCAGCTCAAGGAAACCTGCCTGTCTCTGTAGACTCCACCTCTGGGGACAGGGCACAGCTCAACAACAACAACAAAAAAAGCAGCAGAAACCTCTGCAGACACAAACGACTCTGTCTGACAGCTTTGAAGAGAGCAGTGGATCTCCCCACACGGAGGCTGAGATCTGAGAAGGGACAGACTGCCTGCTCAAGTGGGTCCCTGACCCCTGAGTAGCCTAACTGGGAGACATCCCCCACTAGGGGCAGTCTGACACCCCACACCTCACAGGGTGGAGTACACCCCTGAGAGGAAGCTTCCAAAGTAAGAATCAGACAGGTACACTCACTGTTCAGCAATATTCGATCTTCTGCAACCTCTGCTGCTGATACCCAG
>NW_016804643.1:1656848-1661459 GCF_001698545.2 Rhinopithecus bieti
AGAGAGAGAGAGAGAGAGAGAGAGAGAGAGAGAGAGAACATATATAGAGTGACAGATAAATGTAATGTGCTCCAGGAACTTACTGATTTATTGACCAATAGTCGCTTTAAAAAAATCTGTAATACAAAGGCTAATGAAAGAAGGAAGACACTGTAAGGATAATGTTAAATAAAGTATTTGTTTAGGCATGATGTTTGAATTCCTACCCTGATGCCTTTTAGTGTGAGTTTTTTTTTTTTTTTCATTTTTTAGTAGAGACGGGGTTTCACCGTGTTAGCCAAGATGGTCTCGATCTCCTGACCTCGTGATCTGCCCGTCTCGGCCTCCCAAAGTGCTGGGATTACAGGCTTGAGCCACCGCGCCCGGCCAAGTGTTAGATATTCTTGCACAGATTTTTCTACCTAAGAATTTATGTAGGACAACATGGCGATAGATGCTATTTATCAGAAATATTGTATTACAGCTTTCTCTTTGGTGACAACCTGAGTCTTCTCTTGGGAGTGTTTTAACACTTATTTAATTAGGTCACCTTTGGGCAAAGTGAGTTTCAAGCAAATTGAAAGGTTTCTAAATTCTTTCAGATCACCTGAATACCATTTAGTGTCCTGGTATGTTAATTTGCCAAGTGAAACCCCAGGGAAGAAAAATAATTAAGCCCATAAATAAACAAAATAAGTAAATGCTTACTTATAAATGAGAATATCCTATATTTGTGTAAGATCTTTGCTTGCTTTATGGAATAGGACATAAAATATTTGATGAAACTGAGTTTCCATTACAATTCTATAACTTTTTTCCGAGAATTCATTTCCATATTTTTCTCCACAACAGCTCCATAGGTTATCAGGTCATTAGGAGAAATATTTTATCTTTCGCTTGTAACTGCTTATAATGATTAATATGGTGCTTTGAATAAATGGTGGATATCTGCATTATTTTGGAACAGTAAATGCTTCATCTTATTCAACCCAGAGATTCTGGAGTCAAGTGAGAAACAGAAACGTAACTAATATAACTCATAGAATTGTTTGGCCATTTAAAGCAGTAGAAATTTGTGTTTTTCACCATTCCCAAACCCTTCTCAATGGAAAATTGTTTCTTCTTTTTATCATGTGGTACAACATGTCTACTAATTAGGTTACCACCAGTTTTTGACTTTAGGATTATGCCTTATACTTCTCCAAATGTCAAAATATGGAAAGAGCCATTAAACTCCTTGGTCTAGCCATGTTTGAATCCCACTCTTGGGCTTCCTGGTTATATGACTCAATAAATTCCCTTTTACTTAAGCTGGTTTCAGCTAAGTTTAATTTGCATGTAACTTAAAGTATCCTGACTAATAAATTTTGCATATTTGGAAATGCAAAATGGCTCAATAGAAATAGATTTTTTTGGTAGAAATCTTGTCTGCTTTTTCAGAAGCTTATGTTAGGTAAAAGATGATGCTTTGTATGTAGATTCATAGATTACTCAGTGTAACTGAAAAATGTGAAGTGAAATGTTTTAGTGATATTCAGCAATTGCACAGCTAATAAAACAGCAATAGAAAATTTGCATATTCTCTTACAGTGATAGAAGGATTCAATGTAAAGTACACTTTAAGGAAGAATGTACAATGATGGCATATTTGCTCACTGAATCAAATATTACCAATAAGGACTTAGCAAAACATTGACTTTTATTCTCACTTATACATTTTATTTTTCTTGCACATTTAATTTTATGTCCACACAAAATTCACCTTGATTCTTCCTTTTGCTTTCATCTGTTGCAAAGAAAAATCTTTCTACAGATGTTATGCCTACTTCAGATTTCAGAGTAAAATTAAAAAAAAATAAGCTCTCTGTTTTAGTTTCCAAAAAATGATTTTGATTTGCCTTCTGTTTCTAGATGTGCCCTGCAAGGACAAAGCCAGACTGCTACAGGTGGTTTGTTTTTTCTTCCAGATCTTGAACACAAACCGTTCTCTTCTTTTCTTTCTCTTTCCTTCTCTCAACCCACAGTCATTCATTTCCTTCTTTGAAGTGGAAATGTGCTTACCCCCTTTTCAATTTTTATTATTTTGAGACACATTTTATGTTAGCGGGCATGCACAATTTTAAAATCAGACACAGATATTAATTTCTCATATCTGGCAAGTCAGGTAAAAATTTGTAAACCAAATGTTTATTAATTACAAAGTTACTTTTAGGACCCTACTTATTATCAATCACCATATTGCCATAACTATTTTGTATGTTCCCCCAAATAGCATTGCTTTTGATGAATGCAGTGTGATTCGGAGTACTCCCAATACACAGTCATTTGACAGTTTTTGTTTTTTTTAACACTGGCAAGCATGCAGCAGATTTTAAGATATATTAAAAGATGTTTGTCATATCTAGTGTCTAATAGATGTAATCAAACAAAGGCTTTTTTCAAGCCCATTCAAAAGATTCATTTTATAGGCACAAGATTATGGTAATTTATCATTCATGTTATTCTCTGGATGGTGTGGTTTTGGTTCAGGCAAAGATTTGCTTGTCCCTGTCCCTGCTCAGTGTTCATCTGCTAGCTAGTATCCTACCTAAGATTAAATTTATGCATTTGGTTTTGGTTCAAGGTTTCTTGTTCCCGCTGGCAAACACAGATGCTCCTTAATTCCTCTCCACCTGAATGTGCACAGAATATAATTATGACAGGAGCTAACATTATCTAAAATGCGTTTCCGTTTATGCTTGTAGACCAAGGTCAGAACAATTAATCTGAAAGAAGGTAGCACCACAGATTATGCCAAACAATATTTTCCCAAGGAATGTGATGCTATATATCACAAACAGGTAAAATATTCATGCAAATTCTCTGCTGGCCTCTCTGTCAACACAGGTTTACTGTCACTCAATATGAAGTTTACAAAATAGACTGCAGGGAATGCAGATGTTTCTAGTGGTGAGTATCTCATGCATATGTTGTAATAATATTGTGAGGGTTAATTTTATATGTCAACTTGACTGGGCCATGGAGTGCCTGGATGTGGGGAAGTCCCACGTCTGTTGTAAACATCCTGAATAGCAGGTATGGTGATGTTAAATAATATCATGTTTAGTGTTCTCCCCCGCCCCCCCGCACTGTTGCCCAGGCAACTTGTGATATTCACACAGCACTGCTGGACCATTAAGCTTCTCTAGGTGAAGTCTGGCCCTGTGGGTCGGTGAATCCGTAAAGACTCAGGACACTAGGGTCCTGACACTACATCACTTTCAAAGGAAATCTTGTGACTCTGATGTTAGAAAGGTAACTTGTTTGTTCTTAAGAAAACAAAAATAATGTACAACTTATTTATTTTAAAACGTTTAACTAACATTTTTGCAACAAATCAATAATTAAAGAAAGAGCTCTATTAAAACTATTTTCCTTTAGCTTCAAGCTTTCTGAGAACCAGGTAGAACCAATAAAAAAAAAATCATGGCAAATGCTCGAGAAATGTTGATGAGCTAGCACATTTCAAGCATGCTATTGCTAAAATGTTATTCCTGTTGTCAAAAGATGAAATTACAATAAATTTAGTTATAGATTTAATTGGCTTTTATTTGTAATTCATGACTCAGAGTAGCCTCCATGCTGCAAAATACAATAAGGAATCCCAATGGACAATGGCAAAATGGTGGGTTTTGTAAGGAAGGAACAAGAAAACAGAACAATAGAAAAAAAGCTGATTGGTTCACCTCAGGTTACTTAGTTTATGTTTTTTTTTTTTTTTGTAAGGGTTAAAACAGAGGCAGCTTGCTTACCACACATTTCAAGTAGACTGAAATGTTCTGTTTTCAGAAAAAATTGGTCTGTTGGGGGATCTATGTGTTTCCTTAGTTTTATTATCTGGCATGTAGCATGAGTGACTTCATTTTAGTTTGATCTAGTTTACTAGGGCCGAGGGTATAAAGGCCAAATCAAAACAATGGTCTTCCATAATTTTGTTGAAAACTGCAGTTTGGAGCTGGAGCTGGCTTGGGAATCTCTGCCAACCCCCAATTATCTGTCTCTCACCAGGAAAAACACCCATTGCTTGTGCTACTGTGGGAGGTAACACAAATATGGGAGGTATACTCATTTGCATTAGAGTGTTCCATAACCCTCTGTTGGCTATAACTTAGGGTTAAAACCAACTGACAATTAAGCTATCAGGGTAATAATCATTTGGCAGAATTGAAATCTAACTGTAAACGGTCTTTGTCTTTGAAAAAGTCACATAAACAATCAGTGGTAGAAAAGGCCAGTCTTGTTAGACCATGGGCCTTTCATTATTGCTGTTCTCTATTACTCCCAGTGTCACTTACTACTTCATTCTTTGGGGCACAGGAGTCAGGGCTGTAGACAGCAAACTCTGGTGACCTGGTGACTCTACTTTGACAACAAGCAGCAACTGTGTTCTTTGAACTAATCAGCTCAATATAAATTTTCCTGTTGTATAGACATGATCTAAAAGACAAAAATATTCTGGAATGTGAAGATATTTGTATCAGTATAAAACCATGGTTTAAAAGTTAATTTTAAAAGCTATGGCCTATGTAGGCTGGATTCTGAGATTTGAGTTTTATTTTCAGGTGAAGTCTTTGTTTAAAAGCAGGTGTGCTC
>NW_016804643.1:1662551-1679031 GCF_001698545.2 Rhinopithecus bieti
AAAAAAAAAAAAAAAAAAAAAAAAAAGCAGGTGTATCATCAGAAAAAAAAAAATGCTTATATAAAAGAACAGAGGAATTTGATCCTGTGAGTGATCATTGCTCTGGGACCATTTTATGCAAATCAATCTGTAAATATGTAGCAGTTAGACAGCTGATGGGAGGGGGAAGATTGAAGAAAATTAGTCAGGTGGAGAGCAAGAAAATTACTCCGTCTGATTAGAAAAAGATAATAATAGTGTTTTCACACAGACCAGCAGCATCATGGTGTTTCTTCATTTCATTTATCTTTCATTTCTGCTTGCTTTGAGGTGAGGGTGGGGAGTCTGAGGACTCTGGGACGGCTACACAATGTGGTAAAGGTGATCAGAAAGAGTAAGGCAATGGAATACATTTCAGATTAAGACATGGCTATTCAGGTCTCTCATTAAAGAGATGATCAAAAGCTGGAAATGTAATTGTATGACTTTTCGCCCAAAGCCCATTGGAGTTTTCATAGCTACCAACAAATCGTGGTTGAAAGAGGTATTCCACCAACGTCTTAGGGAAACCAAGAGCTACTTCCTGACGTTTTAAAGAAATTTTTCTTTTAAATTTTAGGTCATAAATATGTACCTTTAAAAAAGTGTAGTGTTAAAGACTAGTAATTAGCTATATTTAGTGTTTTTCTTATTTATGTAATTAGAGTTTAAGTTTACTTGAGTTGAAACTGAAACAATAACTATATTTTACTTAATTGTACCTGAGTTTGGAACATGAAACCATAATTAAACAAACTGTGGCTAAAGTGTACATTTATTCGAACAAATCAAAAATTAAAAAATAATGGTGAGTGTGATAGCACTGTTCTGTGGCTTAACATTGATAATGGCCACATATATCTGCACTTGGATAAAATTGCATTAAACTGAACACATACACACACGTACTTATAACTTGTGAAATCAGAATAAAGTCAGTGAATTGGATTAGTGTCAATTTCCTGACTGACTGTGCTATAGATATGCAAGATGTTCTGCTGGGAGAAATGGGGCAAAGTGCTCACCAGTGAGCTCTCTGCATTATTTCTTACAATTGCATGAGAAGCCACAATTATCTCAAAATTAAAAGTTACAATACATGGTGAATATCATGAAATACATTGCTCTTTATATATTTACTTTCTTACAAATTGATATTTAAGCATTGTAAAAGCTAATACTTTTGAAACTACTCTGATAAATTATGAAAGAATTCAGAATCAGCAATTTTTTTACAAAGCAGAAAGTGATAGGCTTTTACTTACATGCCATCTATCCGTGGTCTTCATTTTAGTCCATCTTCTGCTGGTATAACAAAATATCAGAGATGAGGTAATTAAGAAAGAATAGAAGTTTATTTGGCTTATTGATCTGGAGGCTGGGGAGTCTAAGATCGATGGGCTGCATCTGGTGAGGGCCTTCTTGCTGTATCATACTGTGATGAAAGGCATCACATGGTGCAAGTGGGAAACAGAAGGAGGAAATCAGGCTGAACTTATGCTCTTATCAGGAGCCCACTTCTACAATCACTAACTCATTCTTAAGATAATAGCATTAATCCATTAATGAGGACAGGCTCTTCATGCTTAATCATGTCTTAAACATCCCACTTTTTAAATACTGACACAATGGCAATTAAAGTTCAAAATGAGTTTTGGAGGGGACATCCATACTAGAACAGCTCTAAGAGAAAAATCTTGAATTATTATTTTGTTCATGCACTGTGGTCATAAAATTGCCAGCATGTAACTAGTATAAATTATTTAAAATTAATTCAACAGAACAGAGAAGCAGAAGACAACATGGTTTATACTAATATCTGCTATAATAGTTACTAAAATAGTGTATCATTTTCAAGACTTTTGTTGAATGAGTGGATTATAGTTGCTCTTGCTTAGGGAAGTGGAGGGGTCACTATGTGAGATATTAATTTGATTCACTATTGTAACAATGTTACTGTATAGTATGTATATCTCATACAATCATGTTTTATTCATTAAGTATACACAATAAAATTTGTTTTAAAATTGTATTGTACTACAGGCCAGGCGCGGTGGCTCAAGCCATGTAACCCAGCCACTTTGGGAGGTCCGAGCAGCGTGGATCACGAGGTCAGGAGTCCAGACCCCTTGGCTTAACACGAGTGAAACCCCGCTCTACTAAAAATACAAAATAACTAGCGGCGCGGCCGGTGCGGCCGCCCTGTCAGTCCCAGCTCCGCGGAGCTGAGCGGGAGAATGGCGGGAACCGGGAGGCGGAGCTTGCCAGGAGCGAAGATGCGCGCCACTGCCACTCCAGCCTGCGGGACACAGCGAGACTCCGCTCTCAAAAAAAAAAAAAAAAAAAAAAAAAAAAATGTACATATGATAGATACATACAATTTTGATTTGTCAATAAATAAAGTAAATAAAATTAAAAGAGACCTCTACATGAACATACTGAGAAAACCACATCCTCTTGATCATGCATGTAGAAAAGTCAGCTTGAGCAAAAACATTAAAAATTTAGAGCATATGAAACATTTCTTCCCATTAATAATTATCAAGATATATAGGATAAATTTTAAAACACAAACTAGAATGTATTACTTATTTCTTTTACTTTGTCAAAGACTCTTGACTATGTGGGAATGTTAAAAATAGTTCAAATAAAACAAGCCAACTTATCTTAATTCTTAAAGCATCCTCCAGAAATACGTAAATCTATTATTTTGAACATGCGCTTCCACTATTTTTGAATGGCCTCAGTTTACGTGCTTATGCCATGGCTGACAAAGTATAATAGTAAAAATAAAAAATTGGGATTGACCTTAATGAATCTTCCATCCAGCCTGAGAACTTTGAAACAATACAGCTATAATAAAATCTATCTGCTGTAAGCTGTTATGACAGATCTGGTCGCTATATTACTCTCATAGCATGTTTTCCATTAAATGCTCACATAAACTTCAAGAAAACCCTGGAGGCAATTTATTGGTAAGAAGATTTCAAATGTGATAGAAAGAGTTGAACCTTGGAAAGAACCCAACATTATAATAATCCATTGATAAATATAAAGAGGAATATTAATTAAACTTAAAGCAAAAAATAATTATTATTGAACTGTAAAAGGAAGCATTGCATAAGCTCAATATACGACCATATACAAAGGGAGTAATTTCATGCTAGCGTTTACTGCCTTATCTTTCAGGCGAAAACATACATATATAGTCTATATATATGATAAACAGTTTACTCGGTTACTCACCTTTCTAAGTAGAACTAACATTAAATTATATTTTTATAAAGATGAAAAAGATTATGGACGGGCGCATTGGCCACACGTAATCCAGCACTTTGCGGTGTCAGAGCAGCAATCACGATTTCATCGGTAAGAGATCCAGACCATCTTCTGGCCAACCAATTGGTGAAACTCTGCCTCTCTAATAATAAAAAAAAAAAAAAAAATAGCTGGGTGTAGTGCTTGCGACCTGTCAAGTATATCCACCACCTCAGGAGCTGAAGCAGCAGAACGCGATGAAAACATAGGGAGCGGGAGATTGCAGTGAGCTGATGATCACACCACTGCACTCCAGCCTGGCTGACAGAATGAGACTCCGTCTTAAAAAAAAAATGATTATGGGGAGACAATATAAAAGAACAGTGCCAGAGCTTTGTTTTACAGTGCCTAAGGTTTTCTGAGATGGTAGCAGGGAGTTTAGATAAGATACAGGAGTAGGAATATCAAGATGACTCTTCTGAATGGCTGATGGAACAAGGAAATGAATAAGGATATTTGAGATTTGAAGAGAGTCGATTCCACCAAAGAAGAGCATATACTTTACAAGGATGGATTCTAAAATGAAAAATAAGATTTTGAAAGCAGATAGTTCATATGCGAGTATATGAGCCCCAAATCAGATTCTGTCCAAAAAATGAAGATTTGGATTATTGGTAAATATATAGAGTAAAATAAGCTAGCTCATGACAATCAAACCTTAGATCTATAGCCAAGATTGCCTGATTTTTTTTTTGTTTACCCTATGTAATTTCATCCACATTTTTCAGCAATGCATCTTGGCCTGAGTCTTCAGGTTTGCTATGCAGCAAACTTGTATTCTTCTGATTTTTGTTCTTTTAGAATCGTCTTGATATTCTTTGCTGGGGGGGTCAACCGCCCAGCCCTTCTCTACCAGTCCATCATCTTGACGTAGTGCGATAGAAATCTAATCCTGTGAAACTTCAGTCGCTGACTCCGTTAAGAACACAGGACTTCTTAATCCAGTCTGTCACAGATGGACTTATATTTGTTGTCCAAGTCTTTGCGATGTGAATATGCCACGCAAACGTAAAACATACGTGCTGCCATGTGTCTTTAGTAGCAGCATGATTTATAATCCTTTGTTTGGTATGGTTATACCCAGTTTAGTTGGACGGCTGGTCACTTTATCTCGCGTCACATCTTAGTTCTTAGAATCCTTGAGGAATCTGCCACAGTATACATAGCGAATACTATGTACCATAAAAAAAGGATGAGTTTGCACCACTTTGTAGGGACATGGAGGCAGCGGAAACCATCATTCTTAGCCAAACTATCACAAGACAGAAAACCACAGCACCACCGCATGTTCACACCTGCCCAATCGTCCTTAGGTGGCGAAACTGAACAGATGACATCACTTGGATCGCGCGAAGGGGAACAATCACACACCGGGCCTACATGGGAGTGGGAGGGGGAGGGGGCGAGGATGCACCTGGGAGTATACCTGATGTAAATGACGAAATGTATGGGTGCTGCATGAGTGATGGGTGCAGCACACCAACATGCCACAAGTATACAATGTAACAAAACCTGCGATGTTATGCACACGTGTACCCTAGAACTTAAAGGTATAATAATAAAATAAAATAATAATAATAATAAAAAGAACACAGGCTTCTTTCACTGTGCATGGTATACATGGTCGTCACTAAGAGATTACAGTTTGTAAGCATTTTACTTGCTGAAAACCACCAGCACAACAAAGCACTGTGGTAGCAATGCAATACCTGGAAAGAAAATGATTCCCAATTTAAACCTGGTGAAGTACTGAGAAATTCTTAAAAATAATTGTTGATCTGAGGTAATTGGCTTTACAGGAGTAGACTTGCAACATAAAGCACATTATTTCTGCATCTGTTACAGACATCATGTTTGTTTAAAAGCATTTAGGCAGTAACAGTTTTGCTAAATAAGGCAGGTATGTAAGAGGCAAAACTTCAGAGATGGCAATGGCAATGATTTTGTTTTAAAAGCTGTCTCAGAGAGGGAGTCATACCTCCAGTTTGCTTTCCTGTGAGGTTTAAAGGAAAGAGCATGGGCTTAGATATTAGCAGCAAAACTGGAACAGGCACCCGGGGAAATACCTCAGACTGTTTCAGTTTACTCGACTGCAGAATGAAGATCTACTATCATCATTCACTGAATGGCCACCATGTTTGAACACCAAGTAGTAACAGCTAGCATGTACTGGACACTTACTGTCTGGCAGCCTCTGTACTAAGTCATGAATCTCATGTGATTCTTTCAATTATTAGAATCCCCATTTTAAATAGAAGGACTTTGAGCATTGAAGGTCACAGAGGTCCTTGTTCGTTGTAAGGCTAAGTAGTGGAAAAGAGACAGAAACATACGTATTTTCAGTTCCAAAGTCCTCATGCTTAAAATGCTACCCAAGATGGCCACTTTATGTGAACTCAAAGGTTCCCACAGTCCAGACGTGGTGACTCATGCCTGTGATCCCAGCACTTTGGGAGTCTGAGGCAGGAGGATTGCTTGACCCCAGGAGTTTAAGACCAGCTTGGGCAACATAGAGAGACCTTGTCTCTACAAAAAATAAATAAATAAAATAAACTGGGCATGGGGTGCACACCTGTAGTTCCAGCTACTCAGGAGGAGGAGGTGGGAGGACTGTTTGAGCCTGGGAGGTCAAGGCTGTAGTGAGCTGTGATCATACTACTGCATTCTAGCACTCCAGCCTGGGCGATAAAGACCCTGGTTCCCACAGCTCAAATATTCTGTTTGTAGCTTTCAATTCCTGTTCCCTGAACCTTGCGGGTGGGGCTCACAGCTACTGTAAGACATTCCAGTCCACATATGTACAAAGTGCAATTTGTAGACTGGGTAACATTATACACATGCAGAACCAATCAAGGAAATCATAAAATCATAAAAGAGATTGTGAACATGGTAAAAAATGTGGGGGAGAGTGGTTAGGGTTTTAAGATATGAATCTTGGAAAAATTTAAGAACTAATAGACAGCTCACCAGAGAAATTAATAGAAGACAACTTGATGGAGATGAGTGCTTCTGATTCAGTGCCCCATCATGAGGAAGATTTAGAAGTACCAGAAAACAAACTGACATTATACAATCTGGCAGAAGGATTCCAATTATCTAAGACTGCTTTTGATGTCTTTTATTGAGACGGTGTCTTGCTCTGTTGCCCAGGCTGGAGTGCAGTGGTGGTACGATCTCAGCTCACTACAAACTGACATGGACTCTTCTATAATACAGGCACTGAAATTAAACAAACAGTGAAAGAAGGATTGGTACTGTGTGGAAATATTTCTAGATAAATGGAAAAGCAAAAGAGTTGGACAAAAATTATAACATACTTCAGTAAAGTTTTGGTATGCGTGCCTGCATCTCCTGCTTCTCCTTTCACCTCCTCTCCCTCTTCCATCTCTGCCACCCCTGAGACAGTAAGAATAACCCCTCACCTTCCCCTTTGCTCAGCCTACTGAACATGAAGACGATGACGAGGGACATCTTTATGATCATCCACTTCCACTTAATGAATAGTAAATACACTTTATCTTCCTTATGATTTTCTTCATAACATTTTCTTTTCTCTAGCTTACTTTGTTGTAAAAATATAGTAGATAATATATGTGTGAAATATGTGCTAATGGACTGTTTACAGTAGCCGATTTATTAGTAGGTAGGCTTTGGGGGAGTCAAAAGTTATATACAAATTTTTGACTGCACAGGGTTTAGCAGTCAAATCTCACATTGTTTAGGAGTCAACTGTATATAGATGTCATGCTTTCTTTATTCATTTATCCATTGATGAACATTTAGGCTGTTCCATATCTTGGCTATTGTGAATAATGCTGCAATGAACATGGAAGTGCAAATATCTTGTCAAGAATCACATTTCATTTTCTTTGGATACATATTCAGAAGTGGGATTAGTGGATCATATGATAATTTAATTTTAATTTTTTGAGGAACCTCCATACTGTTTTCCATAATGGCTGCATCAATTTACATTACCATCAACAGTTTACAAGAGTTTTCTTTTCTCCACATCCTCATCACTTTATATCTTTTGTCTTTTTGGTAATAGCCATTCTAAGGAGTGGCTGGGTATCACTTCAGATGTGAAATGATATCTCATTGTGGCTTCGATTTATGTTTCCCTGATTAATAATGTGGAGCACATTTTCATATACCTTCTGGCTACTTTCATGTCCTCTTTGGAGAAATGTCTATTCACGTGGTCTACTCATTCTTTAAATCAGTTATTTTGTGTGTGTGTATGTTATGAGGTTGTATAAGTTCCTTACATATTTTGGATATTATCCCCTTATCAAATGTATAGTTTGCAAATATTTTGTTCCATTCCATAGAACATTCTATGGAATGTTTCCTTTGCTGTGCAGAAGCATTTAAATGTGATGGAATACACTTGTCTGTTTTTTGCTTTTGTTGCATGTGCTTTTGGTGTCATATCCAAACTATTATTTCAAGACAAATGTTGAGAAGCTCTTTTCTTGTTTTCTTCTAGGATTTTAAAGTTTCATCTCCTATGATGAAGTCTTTAATCCATCTGAATTTGATTTTTGTATAAGATGTGAGATAAGAATGCAATTTCACTATTCTGCATGTGGATATCCAGTTTTCTGGACACCTGTTATTAAACAAACTGTCTTTTTCCCTTTGTGTGTTCTTGGCACCTGTGTCAAAGATCGGATGTCTGGAAATGTGTAGATTTATTTCTGGGCTCTCCATTCTATTTCATTGGTTTATATGTCTGTTTTTATGATAGTATCATACTGTTTTTGTAACTGTAGTTTTGTAATATATTTTGAAATCAGAAAATGTGATGCTTCCAGCTTTGTTATTCTTGGTTAAGATTGCTTTGGCTCTTTGGGTTCTTTGTGGTTCCACATGAATTTTAGGATTATGTTTTCTATTTCTGTAAAGAATGACATTGAGATTTTGATAGATATTGCATTAAAGCTGTAGATCGCTTTGGGTAGTATAAACATTTTAACAATATTAATTCTTCCAATCTATCAGCATAGAATGTCTCTTCATCGATCCATCTTCTTTAATTTCCTTCACTAATGTTTTATGATTTTTAGTGTACAAGCCTTCCACTTCTTTGATTCAAGTATTCCTAAGTATTTTATTCTTTTGTTACTATTGTTAATGGGATTGCTTTCTTAATTTACTTTTTGGACAGTTTATTGTTAGTGTATATCAATGAAGCATTTCTGTAGATTAATGTCGTATTCTACAATATCACTGAATTAATTTGTTAGTTTCATTTTTTTTGTTGTTTCTTTTGAGCTTTTAAAGTTTTCTACAAATATGATTACATCATCTGCAAGCAGAGACAATTTTACTTCTTCCTTTCCAATTTGAATGATATTTATTTCTTTTCTTGCCTCATTGTTCTACCTAGAATTTCCAATGCTATTTTGAATAGAAATAGTGTGAGTGGGCACATTATCTTGTACTAGATCTCAGAGGAAAAACTTTTTCCTCACTGATTATGATGTTAGCTGTGGGCTTCTCATAAATGGCCTTTATTATGTGTTGCAGTGAGTTTGTTCTTTGTCTATTTCGTTGAGGTATTTTTTTTTCCATGAGCAATTGTGGAATTTTGTCAAATGATTTTTCTGAATGTATTGGGATTATCATATGATCTGTTAATATAGTGACTCACATTGATTGATTATGTTGAAATATCTGTGCATCCTAGGGATAAATTCCACTGGGTCATGGTGTATAATCCTTTAATGTGCTGCTGAATTTGGTTTGCAAGTATCTTATGATGGATTTTTCCATCTATCTTCATTAGATGGATATTTGTCTGTAGTTTCCTTGTGGTGCCTTTTTTTAGCTTTGGTATCAGGGTGTTGCTGGCCTCATAAAATGAGTTTGGAAGTATTTCCCCCACTTTTTTTGAAGTATTTAAGAAGCGTTAGTATTCTTTGAATGTTGGGTAGAATTCACCTATGAAACCATTTGGTCCTGGACTTCTCTGCATTGGTAGGTTTTTGATTACTGACTCAATCTTTTTATTTGTTACTGGTTTGTTCAGGCTTTCTATTTCTTTTAGATTCAGTCTCAGTAGGTTGTACATTTGTAGGAATTTATGGCTTTCTTCTGAGTTATCCAATTTGTTGGCATATAATTTTTTATAATAATCCCTTTTGATCCTTTTTATTCTGTGGCATCCATTGTAGTGTCTCCTCTTTTATTCTTATTTTATTTATTTGAGATTCCTCTCTTTTTTTCTCATTCTAGCTAAGCATTTGTTGATTCTGTTTACTTTTCTAAACACCAACTTGTAGTATTGTGATTTTTCCCATTAATTTTTCATTCTCTTTGATTTATTTCTGCTTTATTCTTTATTATTTCCTTCCTTCCACTAACTTTGGGCTTTACTTTGTTCTTTTGCTAGTTCATTGAGAGGTAAAGTTAGGGTGTTTATTTGAGAACTGTCTTTCTTAGTGTAAGCACTTATCACAATTAACTATCCTGTGAGTATGGCTTTTGCTCCATCCCATAAATTGGGTGTGTTGTTTTTATTTTTGTTTGTCTTTAGATATATTCAAAATTCAACTTTGATTTTCTATTTGACCCAATGATTACTCAAGAGTATATTGTTTAGTTTCCATGTTTTCGTAAATGTTCTTATTCTCTTATTGTTAATGATTTCTAGTTTCATTCCATTCTGGTCAGAAAAGATACTTCGTATGCTTTCAATCTTAAATTTGCTATGACTTGTTTTGTAATCTAATGTGACCTAGCTTAGAGCATCCTTTGTGTGCACCTGAGGAGAATGCACATTTTTCTGCTGTTGGTTTGAAAGTTTGGAGTATGTCTGCTGGGTCCATTTGGCTTATAGTGTTTTTCAAGTATTCTTTCTCTTTATCGATTTTCTGTGTAGATATTTTCTTGAAAGCGGATACTGAAGTATTATACTCATAGTATTGCAGTCAATTTCTTCCTATAAATAAATTGCTAATAAATAATTCCTATAAATAAATTCCTGTAAATACTTGCTTTATATTTTAGGTGTTCTGATGTTGGGTACATACATATTTGTGCTTGTTATATCTTTCTATTGAATTCACAGTTTTATCATTATATAATGACTTTCATTGTCTCTAAGAAGCAGTTTTTGACTTATAATCTATTTCGTCTGATATAAATATGTGTGCCTGCTTTTTTTTTTGGTTACCATTTGCATGAATTACCTTTCCATCTCTTCACTTTTGACTTTGTATAGCTTTTAAGTCTAAAGTGAATTTCTTATAGACAGCATATAGTGAGATCTTATTTTTTAAAAATCTACACAGCCACTCTATGTCTCCTCATTGGATAGTTTATTTACATTTAAAGTTATTATTAATAGGGAAGAATTTACTGTTGTAATTTTGTTAACCTTTTTTCTGTCTGTCATGTAGTCCTTTGTTTCTGTTTTTCTTTCTTGCTGTCTTCCTTTGTAGTTTAGTGTGTGTGTGTGTATGTGTGTGTGTGTGTGTGCTGATAGTCTTGGATTCATTTGTCTTTTTCTTTTGTGTAACTTCTCTCTATACTTTTTTAATGGTTTCCATGGGGCTTTTATAAAATACCTTATTGCTATAACAATTATTTTAAGCTGCTAACATCTTCACTTTCATAAAAAGCTCTACATTGTTACCTCTTGTCTCTTCAACATCCTATGTTATTGATGTCACAATTCATATCTATTTGCATTACATATCTCTATTAACATAATTTTATAGTTTTGTTAATACTTTTTAAACTTATATGCTATAATTAATAGTGATTTACCTGCCACCTTTACGATAACACAGTATTCTATATTTGTATATATATTTATTTTTAGCAATGGCTTTTATATATTTTTATGTTATCATATTGCTGTTTAGTGTCTTTTTATTTCAACTTGAAGAGCTCCCTTTAGCATTTCTTGAAAGGCACATAGAGTAGTGATTAACTATCTCAGACTTTGTTTATCTAAGAAAGTATTTTTCTTTCCTTCATTTTAGAAGGAATCTTGCCTGATATAGTATTCTTGTTTGTTTTGTTTATGTTCATCACTTTGAATATATCATCCTACTCTCCCTAGCCTGAAAAATTTCTGCTGAAAAATCTGCTAATAGTATTATGGAGTTTCCCTCATATGTGGCAAGTTGCTTTTCTCTTGCTGCTTTCAAAATTCTCTCTTTATCTTTAACTTTTGTCAGTTTAATTATAATGCATCTTGCTATGGGTCTCTTAGGATTTATTTATCTTATTTCGTGCCCTTTTGGCTTCCTGGATCTGGATGTCTGTTTACTTCTAATGATTTGGGGAATTTTCTACCATTATTCACTTGAATAAGCTTTCTGTTGTTTTTTTCTCTCTTTTCTCCTTTTAGAACTTGCATAATATATGTTTATTTGTTTGATTGTGTCCCATGACGCTGTTTTTCATTCATTTTCTTGTTTTCTTTCATTCATTTTCTTGTTTTCATTTTACTTCTCCGGATGCTTTCCAAAGAGCTGTATTCAAGTCATTTCTTCTCAAATGACTTACCTGCTTGATCTAGCCTGTTGTTGAACCCCTCTATTGAATTTTTATTTCAATTATTATATTCTTCATCTCTATGATTTCTTTTTAGTACTTTAAAATATTTTCTGTCTCTTTGTTGAAATTCTAACTTTTCTCACGTATTACTCTCCTGAACTTGGGGGTACCTTTATGGCTTTTATTTTGAATTATCTGTGAATTCTAAGCCACATATCTTCATTTTCATTGGAGTTAAATTTTTTATTTATCATATTCTTTTATTTAAAACATATTTCCCTCTTCAAAATTGTTTTCTCTGTGTTGATATGTGTGCATTAGAAGAAACAGCTATCTTTTCAAGTTTTCACAGACTGATCTTATATGAAATAAGACACTAACCAATCAGCATAGCCAGAGATTTTGGATGCCTCTCAAATGTCCATGCTCATTCAGACCTCTCTCTCAAACCCAGGAGCCTGGAATGTGCCAAATCCCACCAGTGCACCAAGACAGGAGGGCAGAAGCCAGTCCATCTAGTAGCAACTAAAAAAATTGGGGCATTAGATGATTGGTCCAATCCCTTCTCTCCTCAGAGAGAAGCTGGAAGCTGGAGTTTATCACCTACTTACTCCCCTTTGAGCTGGGGAGAAGAGCTATAGCAATGCTTGTACTCTCGTTCATTCTGTACGCTCTTTCAAACTGCTTTTTTGCTCTCTGCAGCTCCCAGGGGCCTAGCAGATGCAAGATCCTAGTGGCTCTCAGGGATAGTCAAGTTATAAGCCAATCCCTTGGGTAGCAGGCAGAAAAGTTGGTCAGCTAGATATGCAGTGAAACTCCCAGGGAGAAGCTGAAAGAAGCCAGATAATTGGGGCACTAGATGTGCAGTCCAACTCCTTCTAGAACTAATTTCCTTTTCTTATAAAGATGGCAGTGATATTGAATTAGAGCCCTCTCTAACAATCTTATTTTAACTAAATTACCTCTTTAAACACCGTATCTCCAAATACAATCACGTCGTGAGGTACTGGGGGGTTAGGATTTCAACACATAAATTTGGCAATAGGAAGGAGGGAGTCCAGCCTCTATCACTGCTCCCCTCTCTCACAGAGAAATGCATGTGCATACATGGGGTTCCTCAAAACCTTCAAGTCTCTGATTTTTCCCTGCTACTTCATGGCTTTTCTTCTGTAGGCTTTTGTTGGCTCTACTTCCTTTTCTTGTCCTCTGCTTTTCTCTATCTACTCATACTTTTTATAGAAAGTTTCATCCAATCTCCTCTCAGGGATTCTAATGGCCATCTTAAATTCAACATGGCCAAAACAGAAATTTTGATTACTTTAATCCTCAAATAAATTCCTCCTGTCTCTTCTAATTACTACCATTGCTAAGAATCAAAACTTTGGAGTCATTTAAGCTTTTTATATCCTCACACCATGCATTCAATGCAGAAAAAAAATCCCACTGGCTCCACCATGAAATGTAAATTCTGATTTCCAGATTACATTCTCACCACTTCAATGGCTATACCATCCTCATTCAAGTCTACATTATCTCAAATTATAGTCATTTATTCCTAAGTAGTTTCCATGCTTTTAAAAAATTCTTTAATTCTCTACATTTCCCTAGATTGATCTTTTAAAATTATAATCCTGAATTGTAGTTATGTGATGTATACATGTGTAAAACATGTGGTCTATACATTTAAGATTCTCTTGGTTTGCTTTATGTACATTTTTAATTCAATTCCAGTGGATGCAGAGAAAACAAACATGATTCAGTTAATTTCTTATCCCTTCTCAGATATCTTCAGTGGCTAAACATTATGTTCTCAGTTCTCTGCAAGTTCCATATTCTGGGTACCCTGGAGCCCCTTACTTCATTTGTCACTGTCTGTCACTTATTCCACACTTTTACACAGTTTGCACTGCTCTTCTTATTATTTTTTTGTCAAGTTATTGTTTATCTTAGGGTTTTATACCTGTGCCTCAAACACCTTTTTTAAGAACATCACTTCTGTCCTTTTCAAATATCACTCCATTACAGAAGACCCTACCTGATGGCTCTGTAGCAAATAACATAGCTCCTCTTTCATTATTCTTTGTCTTCTCTCACTGAAGTTTTTTCTTTCACAGAAATGATATTTTCAGGATATTATATATTTAGGTATTTTGAATTTTTGGCTGTTTTCTCCATTAGTGTATTCCCAAACCTACAATAAGGCTTAGTACATTGCTAGTACTCAGTAAGTATTCTGAATGACATAACAAAATATGCCTATAAAATCAAAGCAACTTAAAAAATTATTTTGAAAGGGCCCTGGTGGTGTAGGCACCCAAGGGAATCTCCTGGGCAATGGAACAGAACAGAGGCCTCTGAATAAGACCACACACCTACAACCATCTGATCTTTGACAAACCTGACAAAAACAAGCTGGGGAAAGAATTTCCTATTTAATAAATGGTGCTGGGAAAACTGGCTAGCCATAGGCAGAAAACTGAAACTGGACTCCTTTCTTACACCTTATACAAAAATTAACTCAAGATGGATTAAAGACTTAAATGTTAGACCTAAAACCATAAAAACCCTGGAAGAAAACCTAGAAATACCATTCAGGACATAGGCATGGACAAAGACTTCATAACTAAAACACAGAAAACAATGGCAACAAAAGCCAAAATCAACAAATGGGATCTAATTAAACTAAAGAGCTTCTGCACAGCAAAAGAAACTATCATCAGAGTGAAAGGGCAACCTACAGAATGGGAGAAAATTTTTGCAATCTATCCATCTGGCTAATATCCAGAGTCTACAAGGAGCTTAAACAAATTTCCTAAAAATAACAACCCCATCAAAAAGCAGGTGAAGGATATGAATGGACACTTCTCAAAAGAAGTCATTTATGTGGCCAACAAACATATGTAAAAAAGCTCATCACCACTGGTCATGAGAGAAATGCAAATCAAAACCACAATGAGATACCATCTGATGCCAGTTAGAATGGCAATCATTAAAAAGTCAGGAAACAACAGGTGCTGGAGAGGATATGGAGAAATAGGAATGCTTTTACACTGTTGGTGGGAGCGTAAATTAGTTCAACCATTGTAGAAGACAGTGTGGTGATTCCTCAAGGATCCAGAACTAGAAATACCATTTATCCATCAATCTCATTACTGGGTGTATACCTAAAGGATTATAAATCATTCTACTATAAAGACATATGTACACGTATGTTTATTGCAGCACTGTTCACAATAGCAAAGACTTGGAACCAACTCAAATGCCCATCAGTGATAGTCTGGATAGAGAGAATGTGGCACATATACACCATGGAATACTATGCAGTCATAAAAAAGAATGAATCCATGTCCTTTGCAGGGATGTGGATGAAGCTGGAAGCCATCATTCTCGGCAAACTAACATAGGAACAGAAAACCAAACACCATGTTATAAGTGGGAGTTGAACAATGAGAACACGTGGACACAGGGAGGGGAACATCACACACCAGGGCCTGTTGTGGGGTGGAAGACAAGGGGAGGGGTAGCATTAGGAGAAATACCTAATGTAGATGATGGTTTGATGGGTGCAGCAACCCCCCGTGGCACATGTATACCTATGTAACAAACTTGCACGTTCTTCACATGTATCCCAGAACTTAAAGTACAATAATTTTTAAAAAATCATTTTGACTACAATTTTGAGACTATTTTGAAGAAAACTTATAGTTTGAAGTACTCTCTTCTGCTCCAATTCTCCATTTTGCTTTGTATGCAGAGCTTCAGCTTAAATGGAATCTATTGGAGGTAATTCCATGAAGCAAAATACAAAAAACAAAAAAACAGAAAAGAAAGAAAAGGGGCGGAGCAAGATGGCCGACTAGGAACAGCTCCAGTCTCCAGCTCCCAGCACGAGCGACACAGAAGACCGGTGATTTCTGCATGTTCAACTGAGGTACTGGGGTCATCTCACTGGGGAGTGCTGGACAATCGGTGCTGGTCAGCTGCTGCAGCCCGACCAGCGAGAGCTGAAGCAGGGCGAGGCATTGCCTCACCTGGGAAGCGCAAGGGGGAAGGGAATCCCTTTTCCTAGCCAGGGGAACTGAGACACACAACACCTGGAAAATTGGGTAATTGCCACCCCAATACCGCGCTTTAAGCAAATGGGCACACCAGGAGATTATACGACACCCGGCCAGGAGGGTCCCACAGCCACAGAGCCTCCCTCATTGCTAGCACAGCAGTCTGCGATTGAACCGAAATGGCAGCAGCGAGGCTGGGGAGGGGCGCCCGCCATTGCTGAGGCTTAAGTAGGTAAACAAAGCCGCTGGGAAGCTCGAACTGGGTGGAGCTCACAGCAGCTCAAGGAAACCTGCCTGTCTCTGTAGACTCCACCTCTGGGGACAGGGCACAGCTAAACAACAAAAGGGGAAGCAGCAGAGGCCTGTGCAGACGCGAACGACTCTGTCTGACAGCTTTGAAGAGAGCAGTGGATCTCCCAACACGGAGGTTGAGATCTGAGAACGGACAGACTGCCTGCTCAAGTGGGTCCCTGACCCCTGAGTAGCCTAACTGGGAGACATCCCCCACTAGGGGCAGTCTGACACCCCACACCTCACAGGGTGGAGTACACCCCTGAGAGGAAGTTTNC
>NW_016804643.1:1684033-1697378 GCF_001698545.2 Rhinopithecus bieti
AATTATTCTTCAAGCAAAACAAGAAGTATTTGAAGGCTCATGGTTTGATGCACAGTGACAGAACAAGGGAAAATTTTATTTCATTTCTAAAATAAGAAAACCATGTTTGAAATAAAAGATACAGAAACTTTTTCAATGAAGCAGTGCCTGATAAATATAATTCGTTAATCTTGACAATAAAAGTCAATCTTATAATCACTTTTATTTTTTTGTTAGTTTTAATTTTGGTTCAATTGATTGTCTATAAATTTAGCATCATTTTCTCAAGTTTTCCTTCTCCTAAAATTGAGTATAAATTTACTCTTAAAAATGAATTGCTTACTTTTCCAATTTTTAAGAAATATCCTTCAAAGTGTTAATTAGGAGTTGTAGACACACTAAACAACAAGCTCCCAGGTAGAAATACCTTATTTTTCTATGTGTCTTACCTTTCCTTGTCCTCACCAACCGATGACTACAAATAACGTTATACTTCTTTATTCAGTCAAATAATAATGGCCTAAGACCTAAATAATAATGGCCGTGTACTTCCTTCCCGGGAATTACTTCCACATAAAAGGTTTCCCACATGTTTCTGAGAGTTTTCTTCCAGACAGTTCTGCACCACGTGACTTCAAAGCAAGAGCCTCAAATTTTTTTACTTGGCAGTTTTCTTACCACCAGTCGTCCACCCCTGTTGCCAAAGATACTTGTGAAGCAGGAGCTTTGCTGGGCAAAGCTGTTTGTGCTAATGCTTCTACTACTTCCACTATACCTATCTCAGGTGTGGTTGCTGTTCATGAACCTGTTCAAAGGTCAGTTTGTCTACTCTTAACTGCTGCACAGATGTTGGCTGCTTCTGGAAGCTAGGCCCTGCACTGCTCTGCCGTGACTACTGATGGCATCCTCACTCTATCCTGCTGCTGGCAAACAGCAGAAGCCCGCTGCGCCTACTCACTTTCATATTGGCCCTACATTATTGGAGAATGCCATTCCACTCCAGGAATCACTGTAGGCTTTTCTAGGCTTGGAGTTTATTCTCCCCTAGCTCCAGGCCCTGGGAGAAAGACCGTCCTCCATCTCAGTTCAGGTTTGTGCCTGACAATCTACCCCAGGATTAACCACTACTTGGGATGATTGACAGTGGGAATACCCTTTCACTTCAGGGAACAAGTCTATCTTAACCCTCCAAGTTACAGACTTGACCTGATAAGGCCATTAAAAATTAACCCAAGATTGGCAAATTTCCTGAAATCCAACTATTCAGTCTTTCTTATGATCACTTTGTTACTTATATTAAAACCAGACTGCTACTTGATAACTTGAAAGCTTTTAAAGTTTGAACTGAATGACCATCCAGGCTGAATACAGTTAATAAATCTTAACAATGAAGCTCATTTTGTTAAAGGCTACCAGTAACTATGTAAGTAACACTTTATAGTGTACTTAACATTCTTTATAATTTAACTATAGGCAATAACTCACATATCTGCTAATTTCTAGCTTTTTGCCGATCTTCAGAACATACTGGTTATAATTTGATGACAGTATCAGACATGCTTTCAGTGCAAATTATAATTTGATTTCTCTAAATAAAAGATACATTATAATTATAAAATACATATTAGAACTACATGTTTGGAAATTTTGAGTCTTGCATACATGGGCATGTACCTAATGTATACCCATTGTCTTACGGGGGATGGTGCTCTCATGTGGAAGCAAATCTGTGTCCAAGTGCTCTTTGTTCTTATCACTCCACTATTAAATAATTGCCTAAGACTTGAGAAGTATCTAAATAAGAACATTACATAATAAGATCTACTGGACTTAACTCTGTTCCCAGATGTTCAAACTCATATTGACTTTAACTCTCTTACTCAGAACATCTATCATATGTGACCATTCATGTACAAATGAGGCTAAGTAATTATGCAGGGTATTAGCATATTGGTGCACAGTGATGTGAAGTGAATTCCAGATTAACCCTCTGAGCTTTTATACGAAAATGGGAAGAAACCGATATCCATTTAACTAACACAAGAGATGCTCTTTTAATCTACTGAGAGGCATTTCTTCAAGTGAACTTTAGGATCATCGTGTTCAGGCACAAATACAATGAAAGTTACAAATCTCCATACTTTACAATGTCGTTTTGTATCTAAGAGTCTGTCTAGTTCAGAGTAAAAACAGAATTAAAATTTATATTTGGACTTAGGCAAAATGTCCTGATATATAGTTCCAGCTCTATGCATTTATTTGCAAAAGACTTTGAGTCTCTTCATAAATAACTTGTGCACACTTCAGGATCAGAATACATTTGAATATGTGCTGACCCTTGGAGAGGGTCCAAATAAATCTAAACTATAGAGAGTGCTATGAGATCTTTGAGAGGATGTGAAGGAATAAATAGTCTCATCAGTCCGTCTGGATTTGGTAACAGCCTGAATTGTAAGGGTCAGTGATTCCGAGGACAGTGACAGGCTGCATTTGAACTCACTTTTCCCAAGGCCTCTATGCAGTTCCTATGTACCTTGTTGAAGAGTGCTGAATAATTAAAAACCAGGATTCCTAGTGGGGCAAAATTAGAATTTATTACCCAAAATAGGACATTTTTGAGAGGCAGCAAGGATTCTACAAAAAGCAGCAAAGATTTACAGGTGGACTTTAACAGTAAAGAGTTCTGAAAGCCATAGGCAAGAGTGACTCAGAGGCAGAGATCCAAAGTCAAGTCATGAAGGCAAAGATTTCTGAGTTTCATTCACCATCTTCTGTGTAGCAGAAGCAGCTTGCAGCTATAAAGTAGTCTGTGCAGAGAGTGGTGGTCAGTCTCAGAGGCATGGAGCAGCAGCCTGAGGGAGTCCATGCAGTGACCCTGGGTGGGTATGGCCATGATCCCCAATGACCATAGGAACCATGGAAGGCTTAAAGCAGAGGAGAGCCACAGCATGGATGGTGATGTGAGTAAAAGGGATAAAAGACTGACCAAATGTCCTGGTTTGCTTGCGATGGTCCTGGCATAATTATTCATGGTACTTCTGTATTAGGTGCTCTTAGTGACTCACTCAGATTATTTTGTAGCCTCTTGTACCCATATCTCGATTGGTGTGTAGACTGCTGATGGCTTACAGCTGACATCACATCATCCCTTTCTGCACAACACACACACACTTAAATACAGAATTGCCTCAGCTTTCAGAAAGAAAGAGGCCCTTCAGGAGTGAGTCACAGTCCATGGTGCGGTTTAACCTAAAGAGCACTCCCTTGCTGAATCACGTCTACATGAATCCTCGTTTCAGGTGGGCTCCACTTCCAGGGCAGTTGCTCTAACGCAGCCTTTTTCACTCTCAATCCGGTCCTGATTTGGATGATAAATTTGCCCTAAGTTTCCAAGTCTAGCAGAGGCAACATCAACAGAGGCAAGCAGAGCGAAGGCGAGTCCTGGTTGGGAGAATCAGTGAGACTCCAAGACAGCAGCAGGCAGGTGGAAAGAAATGAAGAGAGATTGTGGGCAGACCATCTATGACAGCCCCACACTAGAGATTGCATAGCTATACTGTACAGAAGAGGGATGAGGTGCTGTGCTAGTGTGTGAGAACTGTTGATTCAACAGGCTTTGGTTCTAACTGTTCAAGTGAATTTGATTTGTGTAATCCTAGAAAATATTGTTTGTACTGATATTAATGTAACCTAGACATTGGCTGAAATTACCCTATCCTTGTTACTCAGAAAATAATAGCACAGTTTTACTGACTCCCTTTGGCAATATGAAGGCCACTGGTGAGATGACCTGAGCGCTGATGTGGTGGAGTCTTGTGGGGGAGTTACACTTGACTGGAAGACCAGGAGGGGAGGGAGTGGTGATATGAGACTGCTTTGAAGAGTTTGTTACAAAGAGAATCAGTAAACGGGACTGTAGATGGAAAGTGACCTAGTGTCTAAAGATGATCTTTTTTAAATATAGAAAATACTGAGGTATATTTCTATGCCAGTAATAAAATTTGCTAATGCTTATATAGCTTAGCACATACCAGAATGTGTTCTAAGTGTTTTACAAGTACCAATTTATTTAATTCGTAATTTTCATAAGAACCTCTTATTTTACAGATAAAATTGACTCACAAAAAGGATTAGTAATGGACTCAATGCAGCTACTAAAGGGTGGGGCCAGGATTTCAAACCCAGTTATTTCCAGAGCGCATGCTCTTTAGAATACAGGACACTGGCTTACATAAACAGAGAAATGATCCTCTCCGGAGAGAGAAGTTGATTGGGACAAAAAGGAGAATACTGCAGGAGCCAAAGTACTACAGGTGTGAGAGGACTGGGATTAGTATGCAAGTGAGGAGATTCAAAATTTAGAAACCAGGACCATTCATTTGCTGGACCATAGATGAAGGGAGGTTGTTAGGCCTCTGTGGTGACTCTACTCTGATTTTGTTTTTATTCCCTCAATGTAGTAAGGGATAGGAGTGAAGTGAAGAGGGGCAGTATTAAATGTTTAAGAAGAGAGAAGAGGTGTTTATTATATATGCAAAATAATTACCTCTGTGCTTCCATTTGCAAACATAGGCTTTGAAGAAGATATCAACCAAACTAAGTCCATCCTAAATTTAAGACCTTGGCTCCTGATTATTGTAGATCTCGGGAGACTTCATCCACCTATGCTGCAGGTACTTTCTTAGTGATCCAGGAATTATCTTCTTCTTGAGGCTTGAACTTCTTTACATGGCTGACTTTCATGAAAATGGAAGATCTCTCTTTTCTAAGAACCCTATTAAGGACAGATGGGAATTAAAACAAGGTTTTAAAGTGGCCAAGAGGTAAATCGAAGTGTTTCATGTGCCTCGTTAAAACAAAACACCACAATTGAAAAAGAATGAACCTTTAAAACCAATTGTCTGAGGCCTCACCCCAGGAGGTTTTATTTCCCTACAGATTAAGCATGTCTTTTCATTTCCTTGGAAAGAGATCTGCTTGTAAAAGTGTTTTATGTACAGTTTAAGTGCCATGCTTGTGCTGTTCCAGGAAAATGTGCATTGTCATGCAAGTGTACCCTGTACTTCCCTTCTTGCTCCCTGTCAAGGCATGTCTCTGTCACCTGGTTCATTTGTGCCTGACACATTCAAACATGAATTCAAAATAAGTTATAAATTTGCTTACAGTTGGCAAATAATGCAGTCATTCCTTTTTCTTCTCATATTTTCAATTGTAGCTAACCATCCTTGATCTAGGCTCTTCTATGCATTAGTCTGAATGCCAGGACATTCTTGATGCAATTTCTAAACTAGAAAAACACAACCATTTTGAGAAGAAAACAAAAGGTGCCAAAGATTTTACCTTACAGGTTTAAATGACCAACTATATTTAACCAATGTCAAGTTTTCTCAAAGGTCTCCTAATATCCATTTGACTCTTTCACATCTAATGGGAATTTTCAATGAAACCAATTAATCAATGCATGCTTACAAACCTGGTCATAAAAATAATATGTCTTCACTCTCCTAACCTCTTTCTTTGTATCTACTACCAGAGTTACACCTCTTCCATGGTTGACAGTGGCCATTATAACCTTAACTTCTCTTTGTCTTGTCTCTTGTTTATATCCTATCAGTAGCATTCCCCTATCTCGTCTTTTGATCTTTCACCTAACACCTGTACTTTTCAGACCAGCTTTAAGTTTTTATATCTTTATGCTGACTTACTGGAACACAGAGAGGGTACTGAAACAATGCATTTAAGACAATTTTATTGTTCAACTACTAAAAATGATGATGAAGGTTTATATCTCTTGTTGTGGAAAAATGCATACAATATAATGTTAAAAGACAAAAACAGATTATTAAAGAGTACATAGAAATGTAATCTCAAGCCTGCAATCCCAGCACTTTGGGAGGCCAAGGTGGGTAAATCACTTGAGCCTAGGAGTTCAAGACCAGCATGGGTAATGTGGCAAAACCCCGTATCTACAAAACATACAAAAAAAAAAAAAAAAAAATTAGCAGGCAGGGCATGGTGGCATGCACCTGTAGTTCCAACTACTCAGGAAGCTGAGGCAGGGGGATTGCTTGAGCCTGGGATATTGAGGCTGCAGTGAGCTGTGATTGCATCACTGCACTCCAACCTGGGAGGCAGAGCGAGCCCCTGTTTCAAAACAAAAAAGAAAAGAAAAGAAAGAAAAGAAGTATGATCCCCTTTTTTGTATCAAAAATTTTTTTTTTCTTGTATAGAAAGTAGTTCGGCACTGTGTGTTCTCACTCAAAGGTGGGAGTTGAACAATGAGAACCCATGGACACAGGGAGGGGAATATTACATACAAGGGTCTGTCGGTGGGTGGAGCGCAAGGGGAGGGAGATCATTAGGACAAATATCTAATGCATATGGGGCTTAAAAGCTAGATGATAGGTGCAGGAAACCACCATGTGCCATGGCACATGTATACCTATGTAACAAACCTGCACATTCTGCACATGTATCACAGAACTTAAAGTAAAATAAAATAATTTTAAAAGAAGAAAAAAGTAGTTTGGAAGAATTAGTACCCTAATGTGAACTGGTTATCTTTGGTTGCATGGTGATAATACAAATCTCTTAATTTTATTCATCAACAAAGATATTTTACTAGTTTAATATAAAGCACGGGCCAGGCGCGGTGGCTCACGCCTGTCATCCCAACACTTTGGGAGGCCGAGGTGGGGAGATCACTTGAGGTCAAGAGTTTCAGACCAGCCTGGCCAACATGGCGAAACTCCATGTCTACAAAAAATACAAAAATTAGCCAGGCATGGTGGCACACACCTGTAATCCCAGCTGCACAAGAGGCTGAGGCAGGAAATCACTTGAACCTGGGAGGCAAAGGCTGCAGTGAGCCAAGATCATACCACTGCATTCCAGCCTGGGTGACAGAGTAAGACTCCACCTCAAAAAAAAAAAAAAAAAAGCACAGGGTTGGGGGACAGCAAAGAATAGCTTTCTTTCCATGTGGCCTTTCATGTCTTAGAATTTTAAGTCACCCAGAAATTGGTGTGTGGGGTATTTCTCAGCTCTCATTATTCTATTTATTTGGTTTGGCATGCTTTTATGCATAATCACCAGAGCTACTTAATTATATATTTAATCCTAATAAAATGCTAGCCAATATGGTAGGACCTGAAACTAACACTGAGTGTAGAATCAATACCTTTTCAGAGTTTTGAGGAAAAAAACCAGATAATTAAATATATGATTATAACGAATAGCTAATTGCCATAGTTAAGATGTATAGGAGGTTATTGAAATGTTTAAGAGGGACATGTAATCTAGTGTAAAGATGCCAAGGAAGGTTCTCTCAATGAAGTGATGTCATGATAAAGAGAGAATGATTTGGGGGAGGAGAGGTTCTAATTACATGGGCCAGAACATCAAACCAGAAGGTAGCAATATGATTTTTTTTTTAATCTGCAATATAACATGCTGTGAACATCTAATTCTTCTTTAAACATCCTATTTCTTTCATTGCCTTCTAGTATTCTATGTGATGGAGACATTAATTGCTTCCTGTCTTCTAGCAGCTATGGAGAACTTATAATAATTTGCGATAAAAAACACTGAAAACTCATTTATGATATCTCCTTTGGGAATGGAATGATTAATCCTTGAATAAATAACTGTATAAGTCAGAAGGAAAAAGGCAAATCTTATGAAGGAAATTAAGTTATAAATCCTAGACTGTGGCTTTTATTGGCTACTGACTAGATTTTATAGAAGAGGAGAATATTTATAATTTCAGATTAAAATTTTAAATGAAGAGGTGATGGAGAAAGCACAGCTAATTTCTGTATGCACTGAGAGAGCATTTAAGGGTTTAATTAAGATGTAGATTCAGTGGTAGATATGAAACTTCACTATTCTAGGGCCTGATGAGGAATTTAAGAAGATCGTGTTTTCATTTTGAGCTGAAGATACAAACAAAGGAAGCCCTAGCTGATAAAGTGTAGTGCTGCCAGACCGGTGAATTGCATGCAGTATGTATGATGATCCTTTTTGTAACTTCAGATTTTTTCGTGGTTCGTATATAATATGCTTTTTGTGTCTTTTATAGTTTCAGGTATGGTAAAATAAAGCACCCTTTAGGGACTTTGCTTTGACTAGGAATTAAGTACAGGTGATTTTAGTCATAAGGATATGCTAAATTAGCTAGACTCAGACCTTCATTTTGTCAGTTTGCTTTATTATGGTAAAATTACATAACATTAAATTTACCATCTTAACCATTTTGAATATACAATTCAGTGATATTAAGTGTATTCCTAATGTTGTACAGCCATCATTGCCATTTATCTCCAGAACTCTCTTTCATGTTGCAAAACTGAAACTCTATATCCATTACACAATAACTGTCAAATTATGTTTTTATCAATTTAATAAGTTTCATTAGCTAGTATATAAATAGGATTTTGTGGAGCAGTTTGGAAATTCAACCATCACTGAATTGTTTTGCTCCTATAAACAAATTGCAGTTAAGATTTTTTAAAAAATCATTTAGAACATACAAATTAATGGACAAGATTAGAAGCCATAATAGATAGTAAGTTGAAACCTGGTGTAAATGAAAGATATCTATTTTAAAAAGCACTTTATTGGGTACAAGATGATCCTTAATAAATACGGAAATGGACAGTTTCTGCTTGGCATCCGCCATACCTTTTGTTGTGTTTATCTCTTACATCCTGGTGCTTTTCTTTCCAACTTCTAAACACTTACTTCCCTAATACTATCCTAAGCCTGCCTGCCATGCCCCACACAGGCCTGTATCATTCCCTGAAAGTTGCATACTTTAAAAGAACTTCCTTCTCTTTGCACATTTTGATTGGCGAGCTTCAAACATGAGGGTGAGATATTTTATATTAACATAGACTAGAAAGATACATGCAAACAGCATTTTGCAAGTTATTTTTCATATTCTTAGATCCCATGAGAATTCACAGACAGCATTACATTGCCAGGTAAAAAAAAAAAAAGAAACAGATTCCATCACACCATGCAAAATACTAAATGAAGAGCATTAAGAAGTACTAGAGATGACATTCTATATAGCTTGAACTGTTTATCAGACCTTTTTCAGATGCCAACTTTGTGGCTTACCGAGAAGCTGCTCTGTTATTAAACTTAAAAAAAAAAAGTTAAATTACATTTGCTAAGGTTGAATCATAGATACTGAATTTTATAAATTCCTTCTAGTAAGAATCTCAATTTACTTTCTTTCTTCATCTATTACTGTTTCCATGTTTTATACTTCTTGAGGAACTTAGACCTGATGCTGGAGATGGTGAAAATTTAAACTGCAAATTTTGGAGGAGTGAGAGTGGCTGCAAACTCCTAAGCCAGAAGTCGTTTCTCTGGGCTTCCATAGGTGGCTTGTATGTAGAGAATCTGATGGCTCTCGTTTTTCTCGTTTCCTTCAGCTTCTCACATATACTGTCGGGAAAAAAAGGCAAATTGTTTTGTAGGCCAATAGTTCCCCAAATGATGCTTTATTTTCTATCTTTTGTGATACCCTATTTATCATTATTTAGTGCAAGAGGGTTTCAAGCTGCCTAGTATGTGGCCTTATGTAGCTCTGCTTAGAGAGTTTCTAACCCATGAAATTTGGTGTGCTAGAAAACTGACAACTATTTACTTTTGTGATGTGAACTCTTGCTTGTCAGTAAAGTTTGAATCATGATAGTTTGCCCTGTGATCTCTGAGAGCACATACACTTCCTTGGAAAATGCAAGATAGAGAAGGACTCCCTTTAATATTTAAGATTGATTATTTGTGTAATTCCCTTGGTGTTTTCTCACAGTATACTTGGTGATATTGATTGCAGTAAACTCATAAGAAAAGAAAATATTTTCTCATTCAATTATTCTATTCCATCCCATTCAATTTAGTTTAATTCAATTTGCCTGTGTTGAGTTCTTCTTCTGTGGCAGGAGAACCATTGCTTACCTCTAACCAGTACTTGAAGGTCATCTCTCATCTGAATGTTACCATTTCTTGCTGGCTAGGACATTTCAGCAAAGGTCTTTGTGCTAGAAAGAAAGCATGCAAGTGTTTTACAGCATACTTTGGTAATTAAAATAACCAAAAGTGTTCTGGTCACAAAGCTGTTTCATTTATTATAGTCTACTATTTTAATAATAGTTCAATTCTCAAAGTTTCTCCCTACACCAACTACTGTGCTACAGTACACAATTTATTCTAGTACTTGAGAATCGTATCCATTAAGAGTTAGATGTTTGAAAGGCATATTTTTCAGTAACACTAACCCTTTTCTTCTTATTCTTCTATTTTAATCTTTGCTGCACTTGGTTTATAACTGTGACATCTTCACGTCAGTAATTCTTACAGGTACAATGCCAAGTAAAGTTACCCTTTTCAGCCAAAAACATTGCCATAGGGTAAAACTAAATTGGGGTTAAAGAAACAATATAAAAGTAAATCAGAACAGACATTTATAGGAAGGAAATAATATTTTTATTGAGTAGCCTAAAGCAGCAGTAATGTTTAGAAATGGGGAAATGCTGTCCTAAGGAAAATAGACGAATAATGGAAGACTCAGTTTGGAGGACCAAATACTTGTAACTCATAAATTTTCTCAACATCGTCAAAACATTTTTCCATTTATTTTTAGATGATATGTAATAATTGTACATATTTATGGGATACAGAGTGATATTTCAATATATGTATACAATGTGGCATGATCATATCAGTGTAATTAGCATATCTGTCACCTGGAACATTTATCATTTCTTTGTGTTTGTGAACACTCAAAATCCTCTTTTAACTTTTTGAATATATACACTAAATTATTGTTAACCATATTTATCCTGCAGCACTAAGAACACTAAAACTTATTCTTCCCTTTGTATCTATAATGAGCTGTAACTTTATATGTGATAACCAGCCACTCGCTGTCCTTCCCTCCCCTCTACCCTTCCTAGCACCCTCTAATAACCACAATTCTACTCTCTACTTCTATAAGCTCAATTTATAAAGAGATTTTTATTAACATAGGCCTTTCTTTCTTTCTTTTCTTTCTTTCTTTCTTTCTTTCTTTCTTTCTTTCTTTCTTTCTTTCTTTTCTTTCTTTCTTTCTTTCTTTCTTTCTTTCTTTCTTTCTTTCTTTCTTTTTCTTTCTTTCTTTCTTTCTCTCTCTCTCTCTCTCTCTCTCTCTCTCTCCCCCTCCCTCCCTCCCTCCCTCCCTCCCTTCCTCCTTTCTTTCTTTCTTTCTTTCTTTCTTTCTTTCTTTCTTTCTTTCTTTCTTTCTTTCTTTCTTTCTTTCTTTCTTTCTTTCTTTCTTTCCTTCCTTCCTTCCTTCCTTCCTTCCTTCCTTCTTTCTCTCTCTCTCTCTCTCTCTCTTTCTTTCTTTCTTTCTTTGTTCTTTTTTTTTTGAGAGGGAGTCTCACTATGTTGCCCAGGCTGGAATGCAGTGGGGTGAACTTGGCTCGCTGCAGCCTCCGCCTCCCGGGTTCAAGCAATTCTCCTGCCTCAGTCTCCCAAGTAGCTGTGACCACAAGTGCCCACCATCACGCCTGGGTAATTTTTGTATTTTTAGTAAAGATAGCGTTTCACCATGTTGGCCAGGATGGTATTGAACTCCTGACCTCAGGTGTTCTACCCGCCTCAGCCTCCCAAAGGGCTGAGATTACGGGTGTAAGCCACTGCACCCAACTGATAGGCTATGATTTCTTTATAAACTAAGCCTGATCTATGCAAACAAAAGAAAATAGAGAACTCAACAATTATGTAATGAAACTGATCAACATAAGCAGTTGCTCTAGATGAGATTAGGCTTCATTATTTTTACTCTCCATCTTTTAAAATTAGAATTATCTATAATTTACTTCAATTAATGATCAGTATAGATGAAGTTTTTCATCTTAGCTTATGACTATATCTACCCAGGCCTATTAATAGGAGCTGATCTTTTCTGACCAGTCAATTACGCTATCATAATAATAGTACCCATAATAGTTTTCTCTAGGGAAGATGGGTTGACTTGAGAACCAGAAACTGTTAAATAAAATATTCTCTTGCTATTATGCTCTATTTCAGTTATTAGAACTATTAGTTTCAGCATTATGTGACACAGTTAAAATGAACCATTTTGTGAATGGTCTGAAATATTTGGACACAGCCTACAAAATTCTTGGCCAAAAATGTTTTACATTTAAGCCTGAGTTTGTCTCTATATATTGATTAAAGTTATCTGAAAATTCAGTTATTAACTTTATAAGCTTTGGTTCATGAGCTGCAATGACTGGGAGGGTTTGTGAGCTTAGCTTATCACCAGAAATAACTCAATAACTATTCACAGGCAATCATGGACACAGACAGTCTCCGGAAGTCAGCTCACAGGGCCAACCATTTATTTGCCAAAGGGTACCTAAAAGTTTCTTACCATTTTTTTGTACTCTCTCTTCTCTCTTTAGGGTACTATCTCTGTTTAGTCTTAGTCATTGTGCCCTAGGCCAAGTTCCATTTATTCTTTGATACCAAGCTTCTAAAACCCTGTTTCTTTCAAAATTTTTAAATTGTAGTTGTCTACAAGACAAACCCTTCTCTTCCAATAACATTTTTTGTCTTTTAAAGTACAGCTTTATGCATCTTTATGCCAATAACCTATTCCTCACTAGGGATAGAAATGGGCAGGGGAAGTAAGTGAAGAGGCCACAGATTTTTTCACTTCCACATGCAGACAAAAAGAAAAAAAAATCAGCACATCTCCCATGACTGGTGGAGAGATGACCTAAGAAGGCAACTTGCCATTTTTAAGTTCTTCTATTAAGTAATCAAGTCAGAAAAGAGAGAGCACTGTGCAATACTCTAAACCATAATATAAATGTAATTACAGTTTTCCTAAGTTACTCTGTGCCTATAAAATACATTTTAAAAGATTGTACTGTTAATAGACAACATTTCCCTATAATTTTGATGTATACTCATTATATCACAAACAAAACTGAATTTCTAGTTGTGCATAGTGGCTCACACCTATAATTCTAGTGCTTTGGTAGGCTGAAGTGGGATGCTCACTTGAGGCCAAGAGTTTGAGATCAGCCTGGGCAACGTACCAGGACCCTGTCTCTACAAACAAACAAACAAACAAACAAACAAAAACTGCACCATTTTCCGTGCCTGTAGTCCTAGCTACTTGGGAAGCTGATGTGGGAGAATCCCTTGAACCCAGGACCTAGAAGTGGCAGTGAGCTAGGATTGTGCCACTGCACTCCAGCCTGGGATACAGAGTTTGGTCCTATCTCTAATATATATATATATATAATATACATATAATCTATTATATATAATCTATAATATATGAGATATATAATTTTATATA
>NW_016804643.1:1697615-1709874 GCF_001698545.2 Rhinopithecus bieti
ATATGAGATATATAATTTTATAAATCTTTATAAATCTTTATCTATTATATAAATTTATATAATATTATATATCTCATATATAATATTCTATATCCAACAATGGCTTTTTATTGTTAGTAGTACTCTCCTCTTCTATACTTTGGATATGAAAGAAATACTCTTTTCACTTCTGCTTTTTCAATTTAAATGTGTATAGGAAAAAATATCCTCTTATAAATGCCTCTCCAACAGAATTTTCTACTTGCAAATGGAATTTTTAAAGTTTGCTAATGTGATATGTGGGTAGAACACTAGGTCTTGACAAATATGGCTCCTTTCCTACTGTTTGGAGACACTTCAGTAAACTTTGCTGATGGAGGTCGCAAAGTAGTACTGAGAGAAATGATTTTAAAACATTCAGAAGAATACTGAAAGGTTTGACATTGAGTTTGGGAGGACAGATAATTAGTTGGACTGTAGGTTTCAGTCGCTCTTGAAATAATGATGAAAGATCCCATTATCTTCAAAAGCATTTCACTGACTTTCAAAGTGAAAATGTGCCTAAGATAGGAGAAATAAACTGTATACACCGCAACTTTATCCAATGGAAACATTTGAGGTATGCTGCCAAAAGGCAACTCAATCTTGTTGTGGCAGTTCTAAGATCTTGGTTATTAGCAAATTGTTTACTGATTGAAAATCTGTATTTATTATTGGAGAATCACTGGCTTTTGGAAAATATCCTTGAGGCATTTCATAAAGTGCAGAGAATCAATCTCTAATACCACATGGGAGGCATCAGGGGTTAGAAAGGGTCAAGGCATTAAAAGTTTCAATATGCATTCCAAAAACTGCGAATAAGATAGCTTGCAATTCATCTAAAATTTCTTTGAAACTATTATGTCTCTTGCTATATTCAGCATTTAAAAATTGTTTAAATATGATGTGGAGAAAGAAAAGCATATGAAAGTATTGCTTCCAGATTCCTTGTGACTACACAGCTATTGTCAGTTAAAATAGTCAGGAAAACAGTTACTTTACCATTTTTTGAGTTTTTATAAAGTGTGACATCATACTACGGATTTTATGTCTCCTCATTTTATCCTGGAAATAGCACGTTTATTCTGAAAGGTACTATTATTATGTCTCTATAACTGACTACAAAACTCAAGTAATTAACTTAAATAAATTAAGTTAGTTAAATAATTAGAATAAGATCACAAAGCCAGGAAAGGATAGCCTGGTCCTTTTTAATCCTTAATGTCACCCATGAATCATAGCTCTCTATGGTGGTGAACTACACGCTAAAGTGAAAAAAAAAAGTGCACTATTTCTTCTAGAAATATTCTAGATAAAATTGCAAAACTGATATAGTTGTCTGTGTAGAAGAAAAAAAATGAAAACAGGCTTCAGACATATATTAGACCAACAAGAGTGCAGATCAAACATGTAGGATTTTTATTTTTGTGCATTTATATTTCTGGGCTAGAACATTCATTTGATCTGTATCTATTGAACATCTATTATATGCCAGATATTCTGCTAAATCCTGGCAATATAAAGATCCCTAACCTCAATGAATTTGCTCTCTAAAAAAGGAAATAGAAATAAATACACAAACAAAATATATAAATTGAGATAAGGACTGTGAAGAAAACAAATGTGTTTTTGATAGAGAATAACAGGTGGGAAGAACTCATTTAGATAGTGTGATCAAAGAAATCCTCTTGTAAGAACTTATTTAGGTGGCCCTAAGCAATAAGAAGAAACCATTCACGTGAAGAAAGCAAAGTCTAAAAAACTCTTGTAGAAGGGTGCTTAAGGTACTGGAAGAATCTAAAGACCACTCTGGCTGGAATGTGGTGAACAGACAAACTGACTTTAATATTGGTGAGTTGAGGATGTAATTAAGCTTTTCTACTTATACTAGAAGATAGATGTTAAGAGACAAGGCTTAATGCATTGTCAAAGAAGGTGTAATTTCATAAGCCCACATTTCTACTAAAGAAGGTGTAATTTCATAAGCCCACATTTCTACATGAATGAAGATGATCTCTTCAGGCCAGGAATCAGAGCTTGGAAAGGAAGAAACTTATAGCTCCTTTCTCTCTACTCTTGAAAAGTGAAGCTTATTTATCTTTATTAGAGATAATTGCTTATCGATTGGTGGGTTCCTGCTATGGCTCCATCCAGGTCACAGCTTAGAGACCTGTCTAAGATATATGAATAGGTAATTTATACTTGGAAAAAGGAGTTCCATTGGCCAGGAGACACATTAATTCTAGAATTCCTGACAGCTTGGAATTCTTTGATTTTTTTTCCCCAACCCCAGAGTTTAGCTTTAAATTAGCTCTCTTATTTTGTCTCCAATATACATGCTTAGAACATTTGTTTCTGGTTTTAAATATATGTGTTCAACTAAATGTAAGCTCTATTACATTTAATAAACCACTGAACCTTGTAATTTAAAAAAATAAACTCACCAAAATTAGCTTTCTTAGTTAACACTTCTAAAAATTCTCCCTAACTTGGGATTTTAAAATCCTAAGAGGTATTTGTATCATCTTTTCTTAGCGCCACTGACCAGAGAACATTCACAAGTGTTAAAGTCTTCCCAGGTTCTTTGGGGGAAGTTATACGTGTTCTGTAAAAACACTGCACACCATAGGAGAGTTTAAGTAATATTTCTAAACTCAAATAAATACCGTACTATGTGGATGGGTTAGGAGAAAGCTTTTATGTTTATTTATTTCTTGTTTTTCTTCAAAAGAAGACTAACGTTATCAATGCTGTGCTTTTTGGCAGACTGCACTGGTCCTAGGTAGGATGAGAAAGAGGAATTAGCTACTAACTTTCCTCCATTCTTTAACAGAGCACAAGTATGATATGTGGTTAGCTGGTACAAAAACTGAGGGTGCAAAGGGCCTGGGAAGTCGTGGCCATTGGAAACAGAAACATCGAATCTGTGATATCCTGGAGTAGTGGTCAAGAGAACTAGTTTCTGGTCCTGACTGTGCCATTAACTTGTGGTGGTATATGGAAAAAATCACTTAACCTTGACTTTAACCTTAGTGTTGGACTCAGGTTCCTCATCAGATTCTCTTTAGAGAACCTGCATTACTTCATTCAATGAAGGTAGACTGAGGGCCTACAATGTGTTCAGTACTCTGATAAGTTCTAGACAGCCAACACAAAACTAAAAGTGCTCTGGGCAATTACCTCTCAAAGATCTAGTTTTTACATATGGAAAACAAGTTTTTAAAAATAACTCCCATTTTACAGGATTTTGAAAATAACCTATATGCCTGAGGTAATCTGTAAACAGTGCATGACATGTAGAATGTGCTTAAGATAGGGTAGTTACTATTATTACTGTTATTGGTGGAGATTGTAGTCTGTGACCTCACAGAGCCTCTGATGGGACAATTGAAATATTATAAGTGCTGTGGGAGGGCAAAAGGGCTTTGGATCTGAAGGCAGCTCATATAATTCCCAGTCTGGTAGTTGCCTGGAAGCAACTTGTGACTTTTAACTCTGAACTTCATGGTGTCACATTTTTCTTTCTCTTAGAAGTCAACAACTCTATAGAGTTGGTGAAATTTAGCCTCCAAACTCATTGGCCATCTTACATTTTCTAAATTTTCCTGTTATAATAACCATTGATTGATGTCAAAAAATTTGTAGACTTCTCTTGCTATTAGTTTTATTTTAGCATTTATTAATTGACTGTGAAAATACATAATGACAGACATTACTACATAGGCATATGTTTGCAATCAATTAATGTAAACAAACTCAAGTTTTATCTACATACCTTGAAAAATAGTGTTGTATCAGTTGAGTTTCTCAGGGAAAATGAACCAGTATGTATGCCATGTATGGCTTACATGATTGTGGGAGCTGAAAGTCCAAAATTTGTAGAGCAGGTTGGCAGACTGAAAACTCTTGAGCAGGAGTTGATGTCGCAGTTCTGAGGCAGAAATTTCTCTTCCTCAGTGAACTGCAGTTTTATTCTTAGGGCTTTTCATCTGATTTTGTGAAGTCCCACTCACACTATGGATGATTATCTGCTTTAGTTAGCTAAAGTAAACTGATTGGAGATGTTAACCATGTCTACAAAATACCTTCTAACAACACCTAGATTTCCATTTGATTAAATAAGTGTGTACTATAGCTTAGCTAAGTCAACACATAAAAGTAACCATCAAAACTACAAATTTCTAAAAAAAAAAATCTTATTTTATTCATTCTACAAAAATCGTTTGTCATGAACTGAAAGAACTGTCTGCTCTTCCAAAAGGTATGGAGTGTAGTTTAGATTCCATAGGCTTAGATCAAAATGATGATATGTGGTTAGGAAATATTAAATCAATGATTCTTTAGGACTTACAACTCTTCTATAATAGGGACACAAGAATATTAGTCAAGCATTCGATTGCTTTTTCCAGGGAGAACTCTGATTTTGCTTATATGGAAGTTACCACGTATGCCTGGCTCAGGGTGTGACACTGCTCAGCAGAACGAGAAGGTTCTGAGAACTCTGTGCTTGTGATTTGCGATTCCTGGTTTGTTGCTGATCATTCTCCTAAAAACTCAACTAGCAAGATATGACTACTGTAAGTGGCCAACAAAGGCATCATAGAGAGGGTTATGAATTATTAGTAAAGCATATTGATTTTTTGAAATGCTGGCTGAGATTTAAAAGGAAACAGAAAAGTCAAATCCTTGATTGGGAAAGTCTGGCCCTAATATAGGTAGAGGAACATCTTTATAAACATTTCTAGCAAAGATACATATGATTATAAAAATAAGTGGTTTCATTCTGAAGGCAATTTCTCATCTCCTGTTTCTCTCTCTCTTTGAACTCCTTTGGACAAAGATTTTAGAAAACAGTGTGAATTTTGTAGGCTTTGGTCCAAACAAATTGAAAGCAGCTAAGACTTTCTGCTGAACAAAAATGTACCTAATATGAGAAGTTTCATATAATGTTTTACCATTGTTGAAGTTGTGTGTTTTGCCACTGTCACTGCAAAGTTTGGGAGTGAGGAATATTTTTTTCCCCCTAAATCTAGCCTAGCCTTAATACTGACTGAATGTTTTGTATTTCATGTTAGTCATTCAAAAAAGGCATCCAAACAAAAGGAAGAAAAATGATTATAGGGATTGAAAAGTCATTGAGGAAAAGTGAAATTCTGATGAGAAAAGCTGTAAGGAGCAACTAGATTACTATCTTTGAGAATTTTGGGGACATTTAGTTGTGGGATGTTTACTAGTTATACTTAATGTTCAGAACTAAATGGTCAAGGGAAAATATTATTAAATCAATGGCAAGAAAGTGCTCTGATGGACATGGCAGGTACCTCTTGATCATATGGGTGATAAAACATTGAAATTGGCTGCTGAAGAAAACAATGTTAAACATTTAATGTGCTTGGTAACTGAAAGAGAAATTTCTCTCTCTAAAGATGGAAGGCTGGAACACACATGCTTTCAAGCTCTCCTGCAACTCACCAGATTGTGAGTTGAACATTTTATATACAAAAGTAGGTATTTATTGAATATCTACTGTATTAGTTTTCTTTGCTGCTATAACAAATAACAAACTTAGTCACAAAATAACTCTAATTTATTGTCTTAGAATTCTGTGGGTCAGAAATCCAGGACAGATTTTACCTCTCGGCAAGCTGTGTTTCTTTCTGGAGGCTCTAGGAAATAATTTATTTATTTTGTCATTTGGGGTTTTTGGTACAATTCAGTTCCTTGCAGCTGTCAATTGAGGGCTATTTCCACCTTCTAGAGGCCACTCTCATTCCTTGGTTCACGGCCTACTTCTTCCATCTTCAAAACGATCAGTGGAGGGTTGAGTCCTTCCCACATCGCATGCCTCTGATGCTCTTTTGCCTCCCTGTTCTACTTTTAAGACCTCATTTGAATAGATTAGGCCCATCCAGATAATGCAAGATAATTTCTCCATTTTAAAGTAATTAAGGTATTAAGTGTAAGGTAATTAAGAAATTAAGGGATTAGGAATCTCAATTCTATCTGCAACCTTAATTCCTTTTTTTCATGTAATAGGATCACGTAACAGTTTAATGTAACAGGGATTTTTCATATTCACGGGGTCTGAGGATTAGGACATGGATGTCTTTAGGGGGACATTCTGTATATTTCAACTTCTGTGGTACTAGTACTGATTTTATATTGCAGAAAATCAACTTTTGAGAAACAATCCTATAATATTATGAGTTTATAGTGGGTTAATTCATTCATTCAATAAATTTTATTGAGTACCAACCATCCCAGACACTGTTCTAGGAAATGCTGTCCTTGCCCTAAATATCATATAGACTATTAGAGACATCTGCTATATAAACACATGAGCATAACATTTGATGAGTACTATAATAGAGGATAATAGAGTTATGGAATAATCAATTTTGTGTATCCCTGGGATCTTGGAAAGTGCAGAAAAGGAGATGTTTAAATACAGTCATTCAAGATGAGTAGGAGGAAGGTATTCCAAACTGGGAACAACATGCACAAAAGCATGGGGAAATGTGGTGCGTGAAATAGCATATAAAACAATCTGGGAGCATTATTATAGTACTAAATTTATGATGATAACTATAGTTTGGAGAAGGTATATATGATGCCTGGTGAAATTGAAAATACATAAGGAGATAGATGTATAAATTGAATTTGTTGCCAAAAGATAGATAAGTAGAAAACAATAAAGGTGAATAGAGATCTACGTGTAGACAGCTGTATAACTGAAGATACAAAAGTGGGATATGTCCTATTGTATTTGTGTAGTAGTCTGAGTAGAGGAGAGTTTCTATAATAAAAAGTATAGGTAATAATTTGGGATGAAAGGAGTGAGTCTGCATTATGCAAATCATAATAGTTAAGAATAGGATTTACGTAAAATATGACATTTGCAGAGATCCTGAATTTTCTGAGTATAGGATGACATAATTACAAGCTGTTGGAATGTTTAGCATAAATATCACCACATCAAAAGATAACAGTTTCTCTCCCTCTTTCTTTTCCATTGGCCACTGCCAACCCTGTCACTACAGAAGTTATACTTTAAAGATATTCTTTGGGGAAGTTAAGGTTAACTCAAGGATATGGGGGAGATCAGGAAGTGATGAGAGGAGTCATCTAAAGTGTGAAGTGATGTTGAGGTGGAGAGGAAGAACAATAGAGAACTTTGATAGATGTCTTGCTTACATAAGCCATCTCATTTAATCCTCCAAACAAGCCTGAAAGGAAGGCTGTTTTATTGTGCTGCCATGATGTTGGTGAGAAATTTAGTCCTTGGTGGTTTAGTAAGTAGAACTGAAAATCAAATTTAGGGTCTGTCTGCCTCCCAAGGAATGTAAAAGCCCAAGGAATATAAAAAAGAAGAGAAGTGCCTTCAACAGTCTTGTCTTTCAATGATAAGGGATTTTAGTGAATCAGATACAAATTGAGGAAACAATTGTCTTTAATTTGAAATTCCAGAGTATTTGGAATCATCTATCATTTATAGGGCAATGTGCAATGATTTTTGATGTTCTTGTCTTTCTGTATTGTTTCTTCTTATCCTACAAGTTTCATTTTTTGAGAAGATTTTCAATGTTACTAGCTAAGCTGGAAGGTTTTTTAACTGTTACTGTCTGTCTCTTTACATTTATAAGACTGTGTTATAATTGTGTTCTTGCCTTTTTCTGTCAATGTCTTTAGAATAAGGAATGTGTTTTTAATGTCTGCATCCCTGCTGCCTGATTTTAGTGTCTGTAGATAGCAGGTAATCGATATTTGGTCAACAATTCAATGGATAATTGAGAAAACTAAATGCATCAATAAAAAGTAGAAATGACTTTGTGATATGGTTTGGATTTGTGTCCACACCCAAATCTCATGTTGAATTGTAATCCCCGATGTGGAGGAGAGAGCCTGGTAGGAGGTTATTGGATCATGGGGGTAGATTTCCCCTTTGCTATTCTTGTGATGTGAGTTCTCACAAGATCTGGTTGTTTAAAAGAGTATAGCACCACCCCGTTTTCCTTCTTCCTCCTGCTTTAGCCATGAAAGACATGCCTGCATCCCCTTCACCTTTCACCAGGATTGTGTTTCCTGAGGCCTCCCCAGCCATGCCTGCTGAATACCATGGAATCATGAGCCAATTAAGCCTCTTTCCTTTATAGATTACCTAGTTTCAGGTAGTTCTTTATAGCAATGCAAGAATGGACTAATACAGAAAGTTGGTACCAGGAGTGGAGTATTGTTACAAAGATACCTGAAAATGTGGAACCAACTTTGGAAATGGGTAACGGGCAGAGGTTAGAAGAGTGTGACAGTATCAGAAGAAGATAGAAAGATGAAGGCAAGTTTGAAACTTCCTAGAGAACTGTTGAATTGTTGTGACCAAAATGCTGATAGTAATATGGACAATGAAGTGTAGACTGAGGAGGTCTCAGATGGAGATGAGGAACTTATTGGGAACTGTAGCAGAGGTCACTTTTGTTATGTGTTAGCAAAGAAGTTGGAGGCATTGTGACATTGCCCTAGAGATCTTTGGAACTCTGAACTTGAAAGAGATGACTTAAAGTATCTGGTAGAAGAAATTTCTAAGCAGTAAAGTGTTCAAGATATGGCCTGGTTGCTTCTAACAGCATATTCCTATGAGTGAGCAAAGAAATAATCTGCAACTGGAACTTATATTTAAAAGGGAAGCAGAGCATAAAGGTTTGAAAAATTCATAGCCTGGCCATGTGGTAGAAAAGAAAACTCCATTTTCAGGGGAGGAATTCAAGGCAGCTGCAGAAATGTGCAAAAGTAAAGAGGAGCCAAGACAATGGGGAAAAGGCCTCAAAGACATTTCAGAGACTTTTGTGGCAGCCTCTCCCATCACAGCCCTGGAGATCTAGGAGGGAATAATGGTTTTCTGGGTCATACCCAGGACTTCGCTGCCTTGCACAAAGGCAAGACACTGCTCCCTGCATCCCAGCCACTCCAGCTCCAGCCACGGCTAAAAAAGCCCCAGATACATCTCAGCTTATAGCTGCTCCAGAGAGTGCAAGCTGTAAGCCTTGTTGACTTCCACATGGTGTTAAGCCTGTGGTGCACAGAGGGCAAGAGTTGAGGCTTGGGAGCCTTCACCTAGATTTCAGAGGATGTATGGAAACACTTGGATGTCCAGGCAGAAGTCTGTTGCAAGGGCAGAAACCTCATGAAAAACCTCTACTAGGGCAGTGTGAGAAGAAATGTGGGGTTAGATCTCCCACAAAGAGTCCCTACTGGGGCACTGCCAAGTGAAGCTGTGAGAAGAGGTCACTGTCCTCCATATCCCAGAATAGTAGATCCACTAACAACTTGCCTCATGCACCTGGAAAACCAGCAGACACCCAATGCCAGCCTGTGAAAGCAGCTGATTGGTTTGTACCCTGCAGAGTCACAGGGACAGAGCTGCCCAAGGCCTTAGGAACCCATCCCTTGCATCAGTGTGGCCTGGATGTGAGTCATGGAGTCAAAGGAGATTATTTTAAGCTTTAAGACTCAATGATGCCTTGAAGGGTTTCAGACTTGCATAGGGCCTATGTTCCTTTTTTTTTTTTTTTTTTTTTTTTTTTTTTTTTTTTTTTTTTTTTGCTGATTTCTCCCTTTTAGAATGAGTTTATTTACCCAATGCCTGTACCGCCATTGTATCTTGGAAGTAACTAATTTGTTTTTGATTTTACAGGCTCATAGACAGAAGGGAATTGCCTTGTTTTATATGAGACTTTGGACTGTGGACTTTTGAGTTAACGCTGAAATGAGTTAAAACTTGGGGGACTGTTGAGAAAGGACAACTGTATTTTGCAACGTGAGAAGGAAGTGAGATTTGGGAGGGACTAGGGGCAGAATTATATGGTTTGGATTTGTGTTTCTGCCCAAATATCATGTCCAGTTGTAATCCCCAATGTTGGAGGAGGGCCGTGATGGGAGGAGATGGGATCATGGGGGTGGATTTCCTTCTTGCTGTTCTCATGATAGTGAGTTCTCATGAGATCTGGTTGTTTAAAAGTGGGTAGCACCTCCTCTTTTCCTCTTCCTCCTACTTCAGCCATGTAGACATGCCAGCTTTCCCTTCGCCTTCTGCCATGATTATAAGTTTCCTGAGGCCACCCTAGCTATGCTTCCTGTGCAGCCTGTGGAACTGTTTTCCTTATAAATTATTCCTTATAATTTTTCCTTATAAATTTCCTTATAAATTATTTAGTTTCAGGTTGGTTTTTATGGCAATGCGAGAACAGACTAATATATTTTGGGTTTAATTTAATGATTTATCAACTACTAATTATTTTCTGGATGATGACCTCCATAGTGTTTTCTGTACTATAGGAGATGATAATCTAATGATCAGCATAGACACAGGTAAATCTAAATGAAAGACAAGCTGTGACAAATCTCTAAGTTTTTAAACAAAGGACTATGGAGGTGAAAATGGGGAGGTGATAGTATCGACAGAGATTCAATGCATACAGGGTTGACTGGTTGTCCAGAACTGATCATTTAGGAGAGGCATCTGCTACAAATATTTCTTCAAAAGTTTATAAAATATCTTAAAGTCAATATTTTAATAATCCTACTTGAAATTTAAATAGTGCCCCCTATACATTACATATATTACAACATGACTGTGTACCCCATAAATATGTACAATTACGTGTCAATTTTAAACATTTTAAAATGAAAATAAGTAAATAAATAAATTTTGAAAAGAGAAAAGTCAATATCTACAACGAACTCAGACACAAACAAAATATTGATAACCTCCACCATAATAAAAAGCAATCACCTCCACTCCATCACCTAATTGTCTTCTTCCCTACTGCAACTGTTTTTCTTTCAACTAGTCCTTCACATTTCTGCAGTACTGATTTTCTGAAAGCAAATCTTTTACTATTATCCTTGTCAAACCCCATAGACCAAGCCTAGACGTTGTAGCCTGCTATTGAGGCCACCAAGACATGACCTACCTTTTGAGTTTCATTTCCTTTCTGCTCTCCACTTACCTAGGCTGGACACCTCTGTTCCCTGTGTAGTGCCTCCTTTGTTGCCTGTGTTTCTTTGTTCATGTTGTTCTCTCTGCCTGGAATGTGGTTGCCCATTTTCTCTTGTCCAAATTCTACCATTGTCAGGCCCCAGCTGGAAGGAATATCTGTCCCTTTCACTTATTTAACTTTCTTTCTTTCTTTTTTTTTTTTTTTTTTTTGAGACAGAGTCTTGCTCTGTGGCCCAGGCTGTAGTGCAGTGGCATGATCTCGGCTCACTGCAAGCTCCGCCTCCCGAGTTCACGCCATTCTCCTGCCTCAGCCTCCCGAGTAGCTGGGACTACAGGTGCCCGCCACCACGCCCGGCTAGTTTTTTGTATTTTCAGTGGAGACAGAGTTTCACTGTGTTAGACAGGATGGTCTCGATCTCCTGACCTTGTGATCCACCCACCTCAGCCTTCCAAAGTGTTGGGATTACAGGCATGAGCCACCGCGCCCAGCCCACTTATTTTATTTTCTAGTCATTTACCTCCATGCCTTATCTTCCTTACTACATTGAAAATCCTTTAAGGCAAAAATCTACATCTGATTTATTTTTGGACATTCATTCAGTGCTCAAAAAAGCATCTTTTAAGTAGAAATGTTAGATAGATATTTATTTGATAAATAATTTTGAATATATAATGAATGAATGTAATCTCTCTCACCTCATCAGTTTTCAAATATTTCAATAATAATAATGTAAGTGAATAAAACATTGTACGCTTATAAATCAAATGCTCATTTGTGGTGTGCAGTTAACCTAGACTTGCATTCCTTCCAAGACAAATGCTATTATAGTGTTAGATTTGGATGAAAATCAAGGTTCAAACTAAAAAAGGCACTGTGCTAAGTGCTGAAGATACAAAAAGACATAAAGCTGAGTTCCTGTAATCCATGGGTTTATAGATATAACTGGTGTAAGTAAGACATGCACATGAAAAATTACCTAAGCCATACTGACGCAGTATACTCAGTGAGTGTTTCTGGAAGTGAATGTTCAGGGAATTACCATGAGGTGGCTACAGATTACAGGCACGGACTTTTGCTTAAGAGACAAACTGGTTTGAACACTGACTCTGTGTACCCATGTGACCTTGGACAAACTCGTTGATTTTTCTGTGACTTAATTTCCTGATCTGGGAATTAAAATAGCACTTTCTTTATAGTGTGATTGTGATTAAATAAGATTTTATATATTTATATATATAAAATAAAAA
>NW_016804643.1:1710504-1733784 GCF_001698545.2 Rhinopithecus bieti
ATATAAAAATATATTTTATACATATTAAAATATATATTTATACACATACGTACACACACACACATATACATTTAATCCACTTGTCTATCAATCATCTCTCCACTCACCTACTTATCTATCAAGCACAGTGTTTGGCACATAATAAAGTGCTATAATATAAAAATTTTACCATTACTTTGTTCGAAGAAGTTTAGGGTAGGTTTCCTGGAAAATACGTGACTTGAGTTGAACTATGAAGGATAAGGGAGACTTTTGTGGGATGGGCAAGGCATGGAAAAGAGTCTTAGAAAGAATGAATTTAAAAAGTGAAAATTCAGTCAGTAACCATCTTCTTTTTTTCTGATACAGCTCCAAAAAGTAAAGTGCTTTTAGTTCAGGAAGGTTAAGAAAATGTAAGAGAATGCCTGAAATTATTCTTCTAATATGACTGGTAATGTACTTAAAGGTGGCTTTAGCTGCTGCACAGGACTTTTAACAAAAGCAATAGCCATCAGAAAATGGATATCAATAGAATTAGTATATCTTTTTTTAGAAGAAATCCATAATGTATAAAGAGCACTCAGATCTTGTAGATTGACCTGATCTGAAATAAAGTGCTGAGGTTGAGTCACAGTGTCACAGGCCAGGTGACTTAGCTAACCCATTACTTCTGTCTCTTCACTCAAGGCTTCAGTGAGTCCTAAGTCTCATTTCAGGATAGGAGTCCATGGGGGCACATGAACTTTGCCCTTGTACCCTTGAACTCTCTGGGCAAATGAATACTCCCATGTATTAGCCCATTTTCATGCTGCTGATAAAGACATACCAGAGACTGGGCAATTTACAAAAGAAAAGTTTAATGGATTCACAGTTCCACGTGACTGGGGAGGACTCACAATCATGGTGGAAGGTGAAAGGCATGTCTCACATGGCAGCAGAATTGAGAAGAGAACTTGTGTAGGGAAACTCCCCTTTATAAAACCATCAGATCTCATGAGACTTAATCACTATCACAAGAATAGCATGGGAAAGATCCACCCATATGATTCAATTATCTCTCGCTGGGTCCCTCCCACAACACATGGGAATTGTGGGAGTTACAATTCAAGATGAGATTTGGGTGTGGTCACAGCCAAACCATATCATCTCTCTTGCTTTGAGAGGTGGTTCTGACAATGGAGGAGCATCTTGCTACCATATTTTTTAGGAGGCAAAGGGTAGCATTCCAATCTTTGGATGCAAAGTCAGGCTTCTACAGCCTAGAGCTATGGAGTTTGAGATGTGAGCTATAAGATAATGAACATAGACTCTGGACCAATCATAGGTGACTCAAATGCCTCACTACCCAAATGTCAATGAGTGAGGCAGAGAGTATGGGCTGGAGTGCTTTAAAAAGCACCGTCTCTGCATCAGACTGCCTGGATTTAAATTTCTATATAAGATGACCAATCATTCAGATTTGTTCAGGATGGAGAGATTTTCTAAAACACAGACCTTCAAAGCTAAAACTGGGACAGTAGTAGGCAAACTGGTATATTTGATAACCCTAACCCACTAGTTGTGTGACTGTGGGCAAGTTACCCATTTTTGTGCCTTAGTTTCCCCTTTTATAAAATGGGAATAATAATATTACCCACTTCTTATGTTTGTTGCATAATGTTTTTAACAGAACCCATTATATATTAAAGCACTAGTAGTTACCGTCTAGGTGTATGTATTAGTTTCCTATGACTGCTATAAAAGACTACCACAAACTTGTGGCTTAAAACACTAGAGATGTGTTTTCTCAAAGCTCTGGAGACCAGAAGTCCTAAATCAGTTTCACTGGGCCAAAAATCAGGGTGTTGGCAAGAATGCACTCCTTTGAGAGCTGTAAGGGAGAATACGTTCCTTGCCTCTTCCAGGTTCTGGTGGCTGATGACTTTCCTTGGCTTGTGCTACATCACTTCTATCTCTGCCTCTATTTCACATCAGCTTCTCTTTTTCTGTATATGGAGTAATCTCCCTCTCCCTCTTTTTTATAAGGATGACATTTGTCATTGCTTTTAGGGCCCACCTGTATAATTCAAGATATTCTGTCTCAGGATTCTTAGTTTAGTTACATTTGCAAAGAAATCTTTCCTTGATAAGATAAAATTTACAGGCTCCTTGGATTAGAATCTGACAGATTTGTGAGCCGTCATGCAGCCTACAATGGTATATTATTTCCCTTCCTTAACTTTCTGATCTTTATCCTTTTTATTTATAAAATAGGCACAAATATTTGCCTTGTGGTATTGTTGTGATAATCAAATGAAATAAGAGCTAGTAGTAGGAGCAGATAGGAGATTCAGCTTTCTTATTGCTTTCTCTTTCTCTAATACAGCAGTATAGATGCTTACATAGTCTGTGCTGAGGAGTGAAACTGGGAAACTATGAATTAGTAACTTCAAGTTAAGACTTCTCTATGATAGTGTTTTTTTATACTATTTGTTGAGACCATGGCGATGTAGGCAATGGTTCCCAAAACAATTTTTTTAATAACCTATGGTCGCTTGACCCAATGCTAAGGAATTTTTCATCACCACACTCCAAATATCTGCATATTTCTTTCTTTAGAATTTCTTTTATTTTCTTAAAAGTCTGTTTGGAGAAGGTGGAAAACCACATTTTATTTGCTTCCCATTGAGTACTCAATGACCTTGAGCCAAAGAGATGTCACAAAGGAGTGATGAATAGAGTAGAGTAACTGTGAAACCAGACAAAGTACACAGTGTCTACTGGGTGATTTAATTTGTTTTTGTTGGGGGGCGGGGTACAGAGTGTTACTCTGTTGCCCAGACTGGAGTGCAATGGCACGACCTGGGCTTACTGCAGCCTCCACCTCCCAAGTTCAAGCTATTTTCATGCCTCAGCCTCCCGAGTAGCTGGGATTACAAACATGTACCACCACACCTGGCTAATTTTTGTATTTTTAGTAGAGACATGGCTTGACCATGTTTGCCAGGCTGGTCTCGAACTCCTGATCCACCTTCCTTGGCCTCCCAAAGTCCTGGGATTACAGGCATGAGCCACTGTTCCTGGCCTGGGTGATTTAATTTTCTAAGAGCCCTCCTTTGCTGCTTTGGGAAACTATAAGGGATAATTTTTTGTTGTTTCCCTAGCATCGGGTTTCTCTCTATCCTCACCAATGGTAGCATATTGGTTTCCTAGGGCTGTCATGACAAAGCACCATGAACTGAATGGCTTAAAACAATAGGAATTTGTTTCTCACACGTATGGAGACCAGACATCTGTAAATAAGGTGTCAGCAGGGCCATGCTTCCTCTGCAACCTGTAGGAGAGAATCCTTACTTGCCTCTTCCTGGCTTCTGGTATTTTCCTGCAATCCTTGTTGTTAGATCCTTGTAGATTCTTCAGTTCATATTTTTGCCTCTATCTTCACAAGACCATCTTCTCTATGTGTCTATGTCCAAATTACCCTGTTCTTATCAAGACAAGTCTCATAGGTCCACTCTAATGACCTCATCTAGTTTAATGACATATTCAAAGAACCTAGTTCCAAATAAGGTCACATTCACAGGTTTGAAGGCTTAGAGCATCAACATGTGTTTTTTGTGAGACGCAATTCAACCCATAACAAGTGGCTTGATTTCCTTCTGAGAGACCATCATACCTCCAATCTCAGGTGGAAGTTCTGAATAGGATTGAATTGACCCTATTCCAAGGAAGGACTATGACTTACTTAGAGAATTCTGTCCTTATTTGCATATATTTCAGTCAGAATATTAACACACTTAAGTGGGCTTACATGGGGGAAGTAAACCATGGGAAGCACGGCCTGTGCTTCCCACTTTATACTTGACAATAGCTTCTCAGAAATAACAGAACACGAATCTGCCATTCTGCATTGACATGTAGGGGGAAAAAAGCACAGGGAAACCCACATAGAGCATTATGAGATGAAAATACCTGGGAGATTATTCAGTATTTCTAAATTGAACAAGACTTGAAGATCACTCCTGCCTCAAAGCATTGCCTCCATGGATATGGTTAAATTGGGCAGAAACCACCTTGAATAATGGCTATTAAAATTAGTTGCAGTTCATTAGGACCATTTTGTGAGTAACTCTATTAATGTTTTGCATGTCCCTTGCTCATGGGTTAGTCCCACTAAATCCAGTCTGCTGTGGTAGCAAATCTTTTGGTAAAAACCTATTTGGACTATGAATACTTAGACTCAACCGAAATTGATTAGCTTGAATTTAAAGAGGATTCTTAATTCTAAATCTGTTTAAAATGGGTGTTAGTTGGAATAGGTTTGTTTTTCATTAAAAGAACATTTTCTTGAAAGACTAACCTTAAATTACCTTTTTTATTTAGCTAGAGTCAGCCTAGAAGAATAGGAGGCAAATAAGCACATTGTGTTATTGAGCAATTTTTATCTTTTGTTTATACTAAGTAGGCACAGCAAGGCTATCATTATTGCAGAGAAAATCACATTTTTCCCTTGCTAACTTTCAAACATTGAAAGAGAAATTAATGTAAGCTTTTTAACTATGATATTTAAATGTGTATTTCTGAAGAAAATTGATTGGTCATTTAAGGGTTTTATTTTTTCCATTTTTAACTATGGTCATATTTTTCTTTGTTTTGATTTTATTTCTACTATTCTATGTGGGAAGAAACCACTAATAGTTGTTTGATCTTGCAAAGAAACTATAAAATTAGTATTGATTATTTTTAGTGGACTTAATCCATTTAAATGTAATTTTAGATCCCCAGTTATCTTATATGCATATTATGCTGACATTATTTCTTGATGCTGTCATTGCCATAGATTTAAAGGCTCTCTGCCTATTTCCCTCACTCTGCCTCTTCATCTCCTGTTCTACCCCTGCCAAGGCTCTGGTTCACTCACCAGTTCTAGTGGAGTGTAGTAGTTTGTGCTGATGACACAGCTGTTTCCAGCTTCTCTGAGCCTCCCTGGCTTTTATCAGCATGCAAGTGAGTCTTGCCCTAGCAATCACTGAGAGAAGAGAGAGTGTGATGATGGAAATAGTCTTTTGACTTTTTGCCCTATCCACCCTTTCAGCACACTTGTAGATGAGTCTCTAAAACCCAAGCCTTTCTGTAGCAGACGCCCAGAATTCTGTTCACTTCTTGTGAACCTGTTTTTACCCCATTCATCCCTGTCAATATCACTCCTTCTGAATTTCAGACTTTAAACTTGTTTCTGACTGTTTTTGATGCAGTGATTTCTTTTGATTAGCTCCCTTTAAAGAATGACTTGTTTCACTCAGGCCCATACCAAGCTGGCTGCTTTGGTAGAAACACATATTCTAATTTGCTTTTGTGGATCGGGCAAGATCAATCCTAATCTCTGAAAGGAGGGATAATAGAGACTGGAAAACAGGAGAGGTGGTTCGGGGAATAACACTTCCGAATTAGTTGACACAACTCAAACGTTAACCTGTCAAGGCCCTGATGGAACACAACATGATGTATTAGAGGCTAAAGTCATTCTTTGGGCATGTCTAATAAAGAGCTATAACACCATAAGGGAGAAAGTATCTTTTCTCTTCTCAGTGAGAACAGCACTGGTGGTTGCAGCAATTTTTATCATGAGAGACTGTAGGAAAATTTGATTCCAATAGTCGTGGCGTGTTTGCTGAGTTTTGGGCTTTAGCTATATTCCTCTACTAGCTTAGGTCTAGGCTGACCCCAGTCACTGTATGACTTAGGTTAGTTTCCCTGGAAACCATTTCAGAGACTGCGACTTGCTATCAGGAGATTTACTGAGGGCTTTTCTTAGGTGATACATTTGCAAGATTGGGCAGAGGCAGAAGCTGACCCATAGTGAAGAAACTAATGACATATCAACTAATTTTATGGTGAGCTCTGGAGTTGATACGGCCCTTCAGAGTTGTGCCAAATTGAGGCAAGGGGCAAGGACCTTGTACCTCCAATTAATCTAGTAATTTGCTTATTTGGTTAGGAGTATCCACTATAGTACTTTGTCACAAAATAAAACAGTGAACAGATAACTGGAATAGCAATAGTTGACTCATAATCAAGCAAAAACTCGACATGTAAAAAGTATGTATTATTAACTATCATTAAGTGCATATACCATTAGGATTTGTTGCCACTGTCTTAGCAGAAGACTGAATTCACTCCTAATGGTTTCAAAAACAGATTGCTATTAAAGTTCCATTTCAAAGATATGGACAAGTCAGAGGAATAAATAGGGATGTTGAGGACCCAGAAACTCACAAAAGTGAGATGCAGTTAACTTCTCTGAGTTAGAAAGAATAAGGGATGTAAAGAGAATTGTTGAAGCCCAATGAGAGCTGGTCAACCATCAACAGGAGCTGCAGTCCTGGAGACGTACAGCTACTAACAGGGAAGTGATGCCAAAGCCCTTGATCACCTGCTGGTGCCTCCTCACAGGCCTACTTAACTGGAAGCCAACTAACAAGTAAGTCTGAGAGATGCAATGCATTGAGGTCAGTCTCCTGGAGCAAAGAGTAGGAAAAGAAAAGAAAACAATGGATAAGAACTGACAAATGGAGAATAATCAGCATAGTTCCCAAACAAAACATAGGTTTCTCTTTTATCCATAAAAAGCAAACCATTTCCTATAACGTATTTTGACAAATAATCCTTAAGTGAAACGCTTAAAAAAGAAATTCCACCAGCTGAGATTCCTAGGTCTCAAGACAGAAAAACATCATCTACTCATTTTATGTTTGTTCCTTTTTTTGAATAAGCCCTTGGTAATTAAATGTAGACAATTGGGAAAAAATAATAAAAAGTATGTAAATGAAAAAAAATATTTCTAAATTGCCTCAAAACAACATAGTGTTGTCAGCCCAACCAGTTGATTATCATCGTTGGACAGAATCCGCCACCCTCACTAAAGTCATTGGCCCCGTTTTTTGAGTAATATTGTGCTAACTTAGAGATACCACGAGGAGCGCTACAGGGAATAACTGCGAAAAAAAAAAAAAAAAAACAAATGCTTATTACGTGGCTTTTGCAGTACAACACCCATTAAATGATAGTCATGTGGTTAAACCTTATACATATTTTTTTCTAAATTTACCCCCTAAGGGGCAAATTACCAGCACAGTTCTGAATAACATTATTGTGGCTATTAGTCTTTGCGTGCATAATTCCCCATCCACGATGTTTACAATTTTCTCCTTAGTGTTTCTTTGAAAAGTGGCACAATTACAATATTTTCATTATGCTATGGCTTACATAGATAATTAAACAAATAAATATGCTCTTACACAATTTATTTTAAATGTTCCTAATCTTTACAAAACTCCCTCATCTTTGGAAGAATGAAGCCATCCAGGATAACTGCAATTTTTACTTTCTGTAAAAAAGGCATCACCTAGAAGATTAACAGAGCTCATCAACTTAAGACATAGCTGCTTATTCTCTTCCAGGGACATTATCAGAAATTAAACTATTGCAAAGTAATAATAACCTCACAGCTTTGTCATAGGAGTGGTAAGAACAATATATTTTCACATTGGAGAAATTACAAATGTATTTCTCACAATTTAGTGACTTCCTCATTGAAGTAATAAATCAGTTAATGTTAAGTGTTTAGTACATTACTAGGATGAGTTAAAATCTCAACACGTTAGGTGTTTTAACATACACCATTTTTTTTTGAGGTGCTAAATCTAGTAAAAGCTAGAACTTAGCTAATATGAGCAAACTTCCAAAAAAATCTAGATTTTATCTTCACAGTAATAGAATTTTAGAGCAATCTTGAAGAATAACTTCATTTTACCAATAAAGAAATTGAATCTCAGAAATATTAAAGGGCTTTTGAAAGTCTCACGGCTGGTTTATACGCAGAGGCAAAATTATAACAGGCAGTCTTCTAACTACCACTACTGTATCATTTCTGCTATTCAGCTTGCCTCTTCCAAAGGACTTTATACTTTCTCTTTTAATAATCATTTTTCAGCCTCTACACTATGCCTAGTATTACTTGAGGTCTTGGGGACAGAGAGGTAAGACATGGTCCCAACCCTTACAGAATCTCACCATTTAGTGAGGGAGTTGCGTAGATGGATGCTTGCTGTTTATTAATCATTGTAATTCATGTTTTGAGAACACAGAAGAGGGAATGTTTAGCTCTTTCTCTACCTTTGATTTGATTTCTTGTCCTCAACCAATACAGTCACTGGGACTTCAAACACACCAAGTCCCTGACCTTAGCAGGCGTGGTTACTGGTTTCTTACACACCCTTTCTGCTGGCCTTCTGTTTGCCTGCCATCCCACCCATCCTGTTTTCCACACTACTGACTCATGTAGCAGTTGCTGCTTAAGTGCTGCTCTGTCTGATTTGAAAGTTCTAAATCATCTGCATCTCCAGAAGTGGAAGCTGCTCTCCTGAAGAAGTGAGAATACTCTACTCACAAAAGTTACTGCTGCTTCATTGTGCTTCCTAAAGGATTGCTTTGTTCTCTGTGTTTCCTCCTTTCCCCAAATCTCTAGCCCTACCTGACTCCAACCCGCATAATGGACTTTCAGCGATACCACCTGAGCGTTACACCTTACTGACTCCATGTGCACGGCCAATGACATGCATAAGTGTGGTATAATCTCATGAGTGTACCAAAGATTATGTGCCTTAAACACACAAGATATAACTTTTCTTTACATTTTCATATGAAAGCCCATCAGAAGAAAAGAGAATGAAAGTGTTATAAAAGAAATAAATGCCTCATGCCTATTTGAATAAGGTTATGCAGTCAATGATGAACAAAACCACTGTGCTGAAGTCTGCTTTCTCAATAATAATATCTGGGATCCAGGATCAAAGTCAAGGCACCTGAATGTTCTCCTCCTCAGTAAGATTTTCTTCCTCTCAGGGATATCCCACCTGCCTCCTATCCAATAGTAGCTTTTGGAGTAACTTCTTTTCTTTCTGTCCTTCATACATTTGTTGTCCTAGAGCTGATATTTGGAGGCTGGAATCCTCTTCCCCACAGAGTAAACTAGTCATAGCATATTGGCCACAAGAAAATAACTTTTTTCACAGCATATGGCTAGAGCAGTAGAGTAGATCTTACCTTTTCTTCTACCACAACAGGTAGCTTTTGTCTTCGAACAAGTATCCTTTTAACTGTCTTCCCCACAAGGTAGGCATGTAGTCGAAATAAAACTTGAATTGCCCACTGTTAACCAGCTGGGTGCTTGCTGATTAACTTCAAATGTGATTGGCATTTGTCCTAGAGATTAGTACTGATGCCTCTGGAAAACTTTAAATTCAACTTCTTTCATTGAACTATGGTGATGTTTACCTTTCTGTAGTGATATCTACTGATGGCCATTAAAAAGCTATCATGTGAATTTCTGTCTTATTCATTAGATGTATATGAAAGAGATGTATGCATTTTTGGCAGAAAGGTAGAATTTTAACTTTAAGCATCGTATGTATCGTATGTAATTATAAAATGTTGTGAAAGATACATTTTAGAAAACATTATAAATAATGTTAATATTAATACTAATTTTGAGCCTAAGGGAGATGTGCATTTGAAATGGCAGGCACTGGGGCTTACCTGAGGAAGTTCCTGTCTCTTACTACTTAGCTACGTGTCCTAGAAAGTCTAAGAGCTGACATGCCAGTTCAGTGATGAGCAGGCTAGTTTTCTTCTCACTGAAGACTGAAAATAAATAGATGATCCATGGCTTCTCATATCACAAAGCGCTTTTCCAAAGAGGATGGGTGGTTTAGAAGACCCACCTGTGCCCTGATTTCATTAATGCCTCCTACAACCTCCACAAGCATGCTGCTATTTAAACAGTACTGTTTGCTTGCTAAAGGGAGAAAGCAGAGGTTTTTCTGGACATGTGTAAACTTTCTATGAAGACAGTATGATTTACGTGTGCATACAAACGGATAAAACAGCCTGTTATTTAACCATACTTCAACTGTTTTCTCATTTTCCCTTAAATAAAATTCTGTAATCATTTTTCTTCACTTCTGTGGCCTGGCACCTTTGGTTTACTTTAACTATCTTTACTTTTTGACCGAAGTCCCCTTTGATGGTTAAATGCAAAATCAATGTTTGATGACAGATACTTTGTGTTCATTTAATATGTGAATTATATTCCTCTTTGCGTTTTTAACAGATGAGCTATTTGCCATCCGGAGCTTCTTCATTTCCTGTTTCATCCACCAATATTCTCATTTTTTTCTTTATTGGTTTCTTACCTTCCTGACAGCAGAAAAATTTTGCTAAGTTGCGTTTAGCATTGCTTTGTATTTTAATGTCTCTCTCAGTCATTAGTTTGCATTTTGGTTGTTTTTCTAAAAATATATCTTTATTTAAAAGTTTTGTAAAATTTAAGAAAGCTTCAAACTCATTCCCTTTTTGATTTCATGGTTCCCCTTTATTTTCCTTCCATAAGCAGTTTTACTGTATAGATTAGAAATTTCAAATGCAATCGCAATTACATAATTACTTCTTTCGGAATCGGAATTTTCTTCATTTTATATTTTTGTCTGAAGGCAGGGTAGGAAAAGATATATGCTTGACTTTCAAAAATAACGAATTCACAAGTTATATTTAAGCAACATTATGCAGAAGCGAGAAGACTGGATGTCCAGAGACCTGGTCTCAAGTCATGGTTTTACTGCTATGAAATTTGGTGTCTTTGGGAAAATTATTTACACTGTTTGAGTCTGTCTGTTTTACTTAGTGAATGAAATTTGGTTCTTTTCAGCTTTATGATTCTATATGGAAAAAGCCTTTTGGTTTTACTATATTCTATTAATTGAGAATAAGATGAAAGAGTAAAGGAAGAATTTTCCTGGATACAAATTAAATCGCATCCTTTGAATGAGATGCCATGTCACTGAGGGCTGTATTTGGAATGAAGAGATACAATAAGTCTCTGTGAGTTCTAGTTCTTTTCTCTTTTGCTTTATTCTCCACATTTCAAATGTGAATGAAAATCCATATCATTAGAGAAGGTCAGTAAAAAGAATTAGCACAAAACATTTGCCGCGTATTGGGAATCAGGAGTAACTAAATAATGGTGTATTTCTCCCATTAAAATTGTCTCCATAACCTTTGCCAGAAATAGCATTTGAGACTAGAAGAGAATTAATGTTCAGTAATTGTTGAATCCTTATTTAAATGTGACTTTCAAATATCTTTCCCAAGAGGAGCACTTAAAAAGATCAATCAAAGCAATAGTGCTAATAATCTGCCATGGGACCTGGGCAGCAGGTTAAGAGACTCACCTCCTATTAATTAGGTGAAGGATTCACAAAATGTGAGGAGTGTACCTGAGCCCAGTATTCATATTCAGAAGAGTGATCTATCCATGAGTGAAATGTTATTGCAGTTATCAAGCATTTAGCCAAATAGAGGAGACAAAAAAATTACCACGGCCATAGATTTGAAGTTAATGTAATTGTTTTCTCTTTAATTGATTAAAAAAAAGTTATGTACAACAAAATCATTTTGTCATTCACTAAAAAGCAGAGTATCTCTGTGTGTGTATGAGCATGTGTATGTCTTTGAAAAGGTAATCCAGGTGTGTTAGGGAACAGTTTCTGGGAGAACACTCAGTCAGCAGTTCCTTTTCTAGCTTCGTGCCACCACTTCAATTTTGTCTACAGCACCCATGAGTCATCAATCAAATCTTCCATCAGTACCTTGTCTGAGTAGTCCTCCAAGCACTTCAGGGAGTTGCTTAGGGATATTTAAGACTATAGTGTAGGTGTTGTTTGATTCACTTGGGATGTGAGTTTGAAGGAACAGAATGAAAGGTTTAGCAAGGAGAACAGTGGAAAATAGCAGGACTTTTCTTCTCTGGCACTAAGGAAGTCAGGCCAAATCTTATCAGAATCAAAATGTTTCGAGAGGCATAATAATCTTTAGCAGTGAGGTGGAACAGCATGATTTAATCACTATACACACACATAGAATCCTTTTGTTTTGACTAATCCATTATTGACAGATGCATAAAATAATAAATCCTGACTTTGCAGAAACTTTTATTTATCAGCTCTGGAAAATACATAGGATAGAGTCAAAGGCTAAGTTTAACAACATTATTTGGAAAGTTATTTATAAATATGTCATCTAAAAACTTTTGTCATTAAAGAGAAAATGTGCAGCAAAGTCTGAATGAATAAAATAACCTCAATTGCATCTCTTCTCCACCCTAAGAATTGTGTTCCTTTGTGGGGAGCCTCCACTCTCCTTCTCTAAATTCCCCAGGTACTGTGTCATCTCCAGTTCCATTAGACTTTTGAAGAACACAAAAGGCCTTTATTTTGGCAAGAAGGAGTGAAGAAATCTGCTAAGGTGAATCAGTTATTTTGTTTTGTTTTGTTTGAGACTGAGTCTCGCTCTGTCACCAGCCTGGAGTGCAACAGCACGATCTCGGCTCACCACAAACTCAACCTTCTGGGTTCAAGCAATTCTCCTGCCTCAGCCTCCCAAACAGCTAGAATTAGAGGCATGTACCACCATGCCTGGCGGATTTTGTATTTTTAGTAGAGATGGGGTTTCAGATCTTTTTAATGTTGTGAAGAGATCAGATCAGTGTGAAACTAGAAGATAAGGGTAATGCAAGTGACACCTGCAACCACAACAAATGACCTCAATTGTCTAACAAGGCAGTGTAGCCATGATGATGGAGGTGCTTCTGACTAAGAAGTCAGCAGGTCTGCAGAAGTGGTTTCCTATGTCAATTTAAACTAGCTCTTGTTCATGCAAAATCAATTCACACTTCTCCTGAAGAACCAGCTTTTGTGGTGGGCTGTGATCTTAATTAGGAATCACAAAGCCCCTTCTGTTCTTTGTCAAATATGCTTAAAATAGGATTGCCTGAGCTTTAGGGATTTTAGAGTTATTATGATGACTGGGGTCCACCTTATTTCTTTTATTTTCCTACAATCAGATTTTTGCCTGCTAATAGTTTTAGACTGACAAAGAATCCTTGACTAAACTGGGATCAGGCTTCTGCAAGTTCTCATTCTGATTAGGCTCTGTACTTGGTCTTTGTCTTTGGTGTGTTTAGTCCAGTTTCTGCATGAATCCTGCTGAATCAGTTCAATGAAAAATCTCCCAGCCTCAATATCTGATCAAATTTCTTATCCCTCACTCTCAATATCACCCTGGCCTACCATGAGCAGGAATCTCCCTAGTCTTACATTAACTCATACTAATTTTTCACCCACTGATCCCCACCTGTCCTTGTTGTGTTTAAAGTTGAGCTTGATCTCTCTCCTGCTTCAAAGGCACCTCTGCAGTCATCCTCTTCTTGGATAAAGTTTCTTTACCATCTTTAACAAGTGTCTGAAGGATTTTCTCTAACAAAACCAAGGCAGAAATAAAGTTGAGTATGTACAAGAGGTTCATACCCTTGCCTTTACAAGATGAGGAGTCTTACCCTTGACCTCATGAAACATTGAAATTCTTTTATGTGTCAGGCCAACACTAGAGACTAGGAATCTAAGATGAGCAGTTCTTATATCCATAAAATATGCCTATACATAAAAGATGACAATGTTGAATTTTGCCTGAGCCATGTACTTCTGAAAAACAGTGAAGGTTAGAGAAATCAGAAATCCCCTGCAGAGGGAAAAAGTTTTCTTTCTCCACCTATCACAAGGTTCATGGCTGAAATCTCTATTAACTAAAGACAGATTAACAAGAGAAACACATACACATTTATTTAATATAAGTTTTATATGACACAAGAGCCTTTAGAAATGAAGACTCCAAGAAACCTCTTTCTTGGAATCTGTATATTTCTGTGCTAAATTTGATAATGAGTGGTCAGTCATGCAGAAGTGTAATTGAACAGAGAGGGTATGATCTAATGGTAATAAACTGTGGGGTATCTTAGTCAATTTTCTGCTGCTAAAGCAGAATACCACAAACTAATTTATTTAAAAAAAATGTTTATTTGGCTTATAGTTCTGGAGGCTGGGAAGTCAAAGAGCATGCTACTAACATCTGGTGAGGGCTTTTGTTCTGCATAATATCATGGTAGAGGGGCAAATGAGCATGTGAGACAAAGAAAAGAAATATAAACAAATTTATCCTTTTTATTAGGAATTCACTCAATGATAACTAATTCACTCCTGAGATAACAGCATTAATCTGTTCATAGGGGCAGATCCCTCATGACCTAATCAACTCTTAAAGATCTCACTTCCCAATACTGTTACAGTGGCAATGAACTTTCAACATGAGTTTTGGAGAGGACATTCAAACTGCAGCATTCTGTGCCTCGTTCTTCAAAATATTCTTCTCACATACAAAATACATTAATTCCATGCCAATAATCCCAAAAGTGTTAAGTCATTCTAGCATCAGCTCAAAAGCACAAAGTCCAGAGTCTCATTTAAAACAGATTTGGGTGAGACTCAAGGCACAATTTATCCCAAAGCAAATTCCCTCCAGCTATGAGCTTGTGATGTGAAAACAAGTTATATACTTCCAAAATACAATGATGAGATAGGCATAGGGTAGACATTCCCATTCAGGTGTTTGATATAGCAACAATCCCACTGTCAGTACCAATGTGATGTCTTAGTCCATTTTCTGCTGACATAACACAATACCACAGGCTGGATAACTTATATAGAAAAGTAGCTTATTTGGCTCATGTTTCTGGAGGCTGGGAAGTACAAGAACATTGTGCCTGTGTTTGGCAAGGGCAAAGTGCTGTGTCATAACATGGTGGAAGGGCAAGTGATCATGTGAGATAGAAGGAATTGAGCTAGACTCATTCTTTTATCAGGAGCCTACTCATGTAATAGCTAACCCCCTCAAGCGATAAGTAACCCACTCCCTTGATAATGACACTAATCCAATCATGAGGGTGACCTCATCACCTCTTAAAGGCCCCACCTTCCAAAACTATTACAATGGCAACTAAATTTCAAAAAAATTTCATGAGTTTTAGAGGAGACATTCAAGTCGTATTGGGGGGTACTTAGCAAGGCCTATTCAATATCTTCTTGGCATATCTGTGTCTTCTGAGATAAGAATGTTCCTGTTCTCAAGGAATAGGGAGGGTACTTCTGGAATGAAGGCTTCATAGCTTGCTTTAGAGGAAACTTCGAGAATTCTTTTATAGGCTGAATCAAGGGAGGAGGGCAGAAGAAGGCCAGGGGGACCTTCCTGATTCTGTTGTTTTCTGAAATGCCAAGGAGTCATGTTTTCTGGTAGTGTGTCCTTAACCCCATCAACCTGCACCTTTTTATGTTCCAGAAAATAGTTTACTGGAAATAACTACGCTTCTCCATAAGACTTAGATAAGGCTCACTGATGGCTTATTTGCCTATTGCAAGGCCAGACAGAGGCCATCCAAATTTTCATTTTTTTACCCCTAAATGATTAGCTGAATTTGTTGTCCCCACTGATTACTGGAAACAAAGTTCTTATTAAACAGATGTCGATTAAGATTCTCTGCTTCCATCAGGCTCCTAAACTTTGTCCACCCTTAACCTGAACCAGCATACAACTCCTTACGAAAAATAGGAAAATTGGCTGGCCTCAGAGTAAAAGATGGTTTGATCTACTATCAAATCCCACTATCCTTCCATCTTACTTCTGTAGCACCTGTTTCTATCCACATTTGTTAACTCTTCTCTGTAGAAGAAAACCCCTTTTTGCCTAACCTTTGAAGCAACCAGATCTATGTCAAAGTATTCTCACCATTGCAATAGTTCCCTTTTCTTCTATTCCATTAGCCTCTTCCCTGCTTGGAGTAATCCTTTTGATAAAGTCTTCCTTATTAAGTCTGGATTTGTTTTATTTGACAAAGGCTGACAAGGTTGCCCCCCAAATAATTTGTATTTATTTTTATTTGTGGATTGTTAGGGGAACTAGTTTTCTGTAGGCTCCCCATGCAATTTACTATTTTTAGGCCAGGCTTGGTGGCTCACACATGTTATCTCAGCACTTTGGGAGGCTGAGGTGGGAGGATTGCTTGAGCCCAGGAGTTCAAGACCAGGCTAGGTAACATAGCTAGGTAACACAGACACCCATCTCTATAAATTTTTTATTTAAAAAGTTAGCCAGTTGTGGTGGTGCATGCCTGTAGTCCCTGCTACTTGGGCTGCTGAGGCAGGAGGATCACTTAAGCCCAGGAGGTTAAGGCTGCAGTGGGCCATGATCATGCCACTGCTGGCCAGTCTGGGTGACAGAGTGAGACTCTGTCTCTAAATAAAAAATAAATAAATAAATAAATAAATAAATAAATAAATAAATACCTATTGTATATATCAACTAACTGTATGTTGATGCTGGGAGAAGAGACTACTGTGTAATTCTCTCAGGGATTATCTGTTTTCTGTAGTAGGAACTACCTTTAAAGTAACTGGACACAAGAGACTCTTTTTTTTTTTTTTTTTTAAAGCTTTCTGCTGTTTATTTGGCTATGGTAGATTTAAGTAAATAACTTTGCTAGCCCTCATCAGCCTTAGGTGACCTTGGCACAGCTGTCATTCTCTCTCTTTCTCTCTCTCTCTATATGTATATATATATACACACACACACACACTTTAAGTTCTAGGGTTCATGTGCACAACGTGTAGGTTTGTTACATATGTATACATGTGTCCCAGCAGAAGAGACTCTTCTAAAAGACTCTTTAGAGCTGTGTAAAATCAGAGAAAAATGGATAGACTGCTTGACAAATACCTAAATCTTTTACACATTTAGAATTTACCAAGAATTGTGAGAGAATTTCATGATGACATTGCTGGATATTGGATACCATCTACTTCAAAAGGAAGAAGAAGAAAACAGCATTACTTTTTCAGGTCGTTCAGAACAAGGGATTCTTATAAGACAAACTGACACAAAAGTGCTTCCTGAGACAGATGCCAACTTCTGGTAAGTTTTACAGTAGTAAGGTTTCATTTGCAACTGTTTACATTAAACAGCAAGAGCCTTTGAGTCATTGCTTGGGGTAATTCTAAGAGAAAAGACTTAAGAGAACATGATATGTAAATGTAGAGTGGGCTGGCTCATTGATTCAATCAGTATGTAAACCCAAGTGCCCTTTATGTTGTTTAGTATAATTACTGCCTAGAAACACCAGAACTCCCACCAAGCTGCAGTCCTTGAGTTTTTAGTCAACATGCTAAATTCTAGCACTTGCCTGTTTTTGCTTTTGGCTTCCCTACTGAGTACACGGAGAAACATAGGTTGAATACCAGCTATGCCTGGGGCAACATGTTGATTACCTCACAGTCAGAAGCAAAATAAACTATCTACAGATATATCAGAGAACAAAAAGATTGACTTTGAAACAATGAGGAAATTTGCAATTAGGCAATTTATATCTCCCTTTTCAAAGCCAGACTTTGCTCTGCATTATTCATTTTGTATCTTTGTCTATTGACTTTAGCTTATTATAAAGCTTTCTATATTTTGATACTATGGTTACGTAAGGGTAAGCTTATTTATTACTTTTGTCTCTTAAGTGAATGTCAATCATTTTCCATTAAAAAAATGGCACACTTTGTAACTTCACTGACTCTTCCTCTTCTGCTCTTATATTTTAGTATATACATTTCCTTTTATTTTACTATTGATAAAGTCATTATAAATCAAACCAATTGCAGCAAAACAGGAAATGGTTGACATTTTCTATCCCAAAGACTCATTCATAATTTCTCAATTACATGCAGTTTAAATACATAGCATCCAATCTGCAGTCTTTGAAATGGTGCCAAATTCCATCTGCTTTCCTGCATATTGCTGTAGTTATTTCTGAACAAGACTGAGAGAGGAATACAGAGAAAACTAACTTGAACATAAACCTCTCTCAACAGAACCTTATTGTTGCAATTTTCTGTTCAATAACCTTCTCTTACATAAATGCACATTTCTATTGATTTCTATATCCTATCTGGCTGCTTAATAACCTCCACTAGAAACCTATTAGCATTTTTTTTTTTTTCATTTATGCCAGGGAGATCTGATACCTCTTCCTACATCTTCTCAAACTCATAAAAGGTCAATTCTGACAGATTGCGAACAAAATTGCCATATGTAAATGTGGACATAAATCTTGATCCTTCTGATGTAATTGTTAGGTAACAACTCAAAATTCTACCCAAAAGTTTAAATAATTTATGTTACTCTTTGAGAAAGTACATCTAAAATTTTTCAAAACATAGTGTCATTAGTAAACCATCTCTATTTTAATATTTCAGCTTTTCTTTAAGATTCCCTGTTTTCTTTCCTGCTGATATCATTGATTTTCCAGCATGCTTATGGTGTAATACATAATGTATACCTGAAATTTTAAAAATAGGTATGACTTTAGACATAGTAGCATGTGCCTGTGATATCAGCTACTTGGGAGATTGAGGTAACAAGATCACTTGACCCCAGGGGTCCAAGAACAACCTGGCCACTATAGCGAAATCCCACATAAAATATATATAACCACATTGATCGGACTTGGAGTTGACAGAATTTAACATTCCTTCAGAAAATTATATGTATCCTAATGCTAAAGTCTGCCATCCTACAGACATTTTGGACAAAGGAAACAAATGGAAAAATGTCTTATTCTTTATGTATTGAGGCTAAAGTCATGATAAAGTTATTATATAAACATAATCTCCAACACATTCTCTGTTGGACTCTGTTTTAGTCTGCTTAGACTACCGGGACAAAGTATCTTAGAATGGGTCATTTATAAACAACAGGTATTTATCGTTCACAGTTTTGGAAGCTGGGAAGTCCGAGATCAAGACATCAGCATATTCAGTGTCTGATGTCTGATAAGGTCCTGCTCTCTTACATGACAGAAGGGGAGAATGCTGTGTTCTCAAATGGTGGAAAGGGCAAGGCAGCTCCCTTCAACATCTTTTATAAGAGCATTAATCCCATTTACTCATTTCCTAAAGGCCTAACTGTTAGGGACAAACTGCCCTGGAAAGCTTCTTGGTATTGTCAACACTCCACCCAAACCTCTCTGTGCTGCCCACCTTTCTCTTAAAACTTGTCATTTCTAAGCCCTTATCTAGGTGCCCTGGTGAAGCCAGCAGACTTTACCTATCAGGTCTTGGTGCTATAAAGCAAACCCCAATTACAAACTATGCAGACCGCGCAGGGGTAGGACATGGGAAGCATTAACGAACTTTACCTACACCCTCCGGCACCATAAATATCACAAGGTGATATGTGGCAGAATTAACCAACAAACAAGCCTAGGGTCTCTCTCCCCCATATAAACCCCTCATTTTGTAAGCTCAGGGCTGCCTCCTCTGTCTGTAATGGAGCAGCCTGCAAGTAAATAGAGGCTTGCCTGAACTTGGGTCTCTCTCTCTCCTTTTTTCCGGAACTTGAGTCTCTCTCTCTCTCATTTTTTCTCTAGGCTAACCTCACGTTAATCTTTTAATACTGTTACATTGATGGGTTAGTTGGGGGACTTAGGTTTCAAAACAAATTTTGGCAGGATACTAACATTCAGACCATAGCAGACTCACAACAAAGCTCTGCCATTCCTTACAAAAGACATGTGGTTGCTGGCAAAAGTATCTGGATATTTTCTCCTTAGTTTTAAAACTTTTGTTTATTTCTTATCTGTTTTATTAAGATGTTAAAAAGAAATATTAAATATTGGCAGCACATATTCCTTCTATGATTGCTTCCACTTTTTAGATGACTCTAAACTCTTGGCCCCTTAAGTTGGATTTCTGCTAACATTCTCCTTATGCAAATGTTTTTAGGTCTTCCACAAGTCTTTTGGACTTGCCATAACATTTTGTCTCTTGTTTCTCTCCTCCTGGAGGTCCCTCTACTGCAATGTTTTCTGTGGCAGCACAGAAACTCTGTTCATTCATGTTAGCAACAATTTTTAAGTATGGTATGAAATCTTTTGGAATATTCCATACTGGTTTTACCAGTATAGAAGTTGCAGTCATAATTTTCTATTCCTGAGCTAGTTCACCATAGGTTTCAACCCAGTATAGACTTCAGACCAGAAACTTAGGTTTGCAAGAAATATTGCATTCTTTCATTTTTTTTTTTTTTATATGACTACACGTGACTTTGATTCTAAGCCCTTACCCTGTAGGCTGGTAAGATATTCAAACTTTGTTATGCTTTGGGCTTTCCTCCATCCCCAAAGATGACAGGGTTTTATTGAGTGCCGCTGATTCTCAATGGGGAAAGAGTAGGTATCCTCTGGTAATGGTCACAGGAGTGAACACCAATACAGCTCTTTTGCTCATCTCCATTGCCCACTTAGAGCCAGCTCCTCTTGGGACACAGAGGTATTTCATCAAGCTGGGTACTCCAATGCCCAGGTTCTCTCTTTTCAAAAATGTCACACAGATTTTTATCTTGCTACCTTTCTGAAGTGCTGCCAGGGAGCAGGACCAGCTCCCTACAGATCTAGGATCCACAATCTTATCCCTTGCTACCCTGGAACCCTAGTCTCCACATTGCACATGAAAATTTTGGAAGTCTTAAGTGTGAAATGTCTGTTGGCTACTTCTACTTTCCACACTGCCAGAACCTCCCTGGCTGGCACAGAGATAAAATAGAGAGGGGAAAAAAATCTGTAACTCAAAAATGCATCCAAACTCACATAAAATATCTTTTGGTTATCCTTCTGCAGTGAAAACTGTGCTTATAACTGAGATCTTCCTATAGCACTGAAATTCTTCTTCTAGCTACTAGGAGTACAAATAGTTTTCAGCTGTCTAATCTTTCTAGGAATTTCTCTTAGCTTGTAATCACTCGAAAGTTTATTCTTTCCCTCTGCACAGACAAAAACAATCCACTGAGACCACAGCATTGCAGTAGAGAAAGAGTTTAATTAATGTGAGGTCAGCCCATGTGGGAGAAGGCTTCCTCAAGACAAATCAGTTTTCCCAAAGGCTCAGAGGCTAGGTTTTATATGGACAATTTGGTGGGCAGGGGGCTAAGAAATGGGTGCTGCTGATTTGGTTGAGGATGAAATCATAGGGGTGTAGAAAACTGTCCTCTTGCACTGAGTTCACCTGTGTGTGGGGCCACAGGATGAGTTGAGTCATGGGTCTAGCTGGGGTCAGTCTGAAAAATCTCTTTAAAAAAACAATCTCAGGTTCTACAATAGTGATGTTATCTATAGGAGCAATTGAGGTCACAAATCTTGTAACCTCTGGCCACATGACTCCTGAGTAGTAAGGCATTATAGAATCCACACCTATATTTTAGCAGAATTCAGGCCCCTGTCATAGTTCTATTCTTGTTGCTCTTCATTAATCTTAGAAAGACAGTTTTCAGTCCCTGAGTAAGGAGGGAGATTAGTTTTAGAGAGAAACTACTATCATTTCTGCTTGCAAGTTAAACTATGAACTCAATTCCTTCCAGAGTTAGCTTGACCTATGCCCAGGAATGACCATGGACAGCTTGGAGGGCAGATGCAAGATGGAGTCAACCGTACCAGATTTATCTTGTGGTCATAATGTTGCAAAAGTGGTTTCAAGCTGAACAGGACCACATTGCTGGAGGTCATACTCCTTCTCATTGGCAATCTGCAGTCAATCAGGGATCACACCCAGCCCCCTTGCTTCAACTCAAGGCATATTTCAAGGGCTTTAGAGGCTTTAGAGTTCTTATGGGGTTAGCTGATCTCTTTCTGTGATTGAATAAGGGCCCAACATCTCCCTCTGCCAAGTCCGGCTTTCTTATGTTTCACATAGATAATAACCTTGAAGACATTCTTCATTACACATCCTGCTGGCTAATCTCCTCTTAGTGTTCTTTAGGGAAACTGACCTGCATCAAGTCGGTTCCTTGTTGAGCTGGTTTTTCTATTCCTTTCATTTAAAGGTATGGGATATAAAAACATACCACACCTAATATAATGATCTCAGATAATTCAAAGACTCATTACTTACTTGGCCATTTGTGTTGGGGCACAGAAAGTGATACTACAAAATATGAAGCTTGGGCACGCTGATTGCTTTAAATTAAAGAAAACTGAAAGCCCTCAGAAATAAGTCTCAGAAGCAAGGTCTCTCTCTGATCTTTCTTCTGTCTCTCTGATTCTCTTTCTTTCCGAAGCACAAGAAGGGAGACAGTCTCTCTGGGATTTCCTTATCTGACTAAGAAAGCTTCTTTCCAAAAGAAATTCAATTGTTTCAGTATTCTCTTCCCTGGGAATCTCATTCAATAACCAGGAAGGATTAGCTACCAGAGTAGAGAAGAGACTGAGAGTCTTCCCCATATCCAGGCAGACTTTTTATCTATTTTTCTGTGGCAGCTCAAAGAGAATACCTGGAAAGCTTTATCTGCGTAATAAGACCATCTTTGTTCGCCATGAAGTCCTGCCATCTCTCCCAGAACTCAGAGGAACTTTGTTGCAGGCCATTGGTTTTTGGGCTCATTTATTTCCCTTGAAAATCATGTATTCCTATGCCTCCCATCTCAGCTTCCTCTATGAAGAAAATATATAAGCATCTAGATCTCATTGAGTTTTGGGTAATCATTCTCCTGTGACTTCTCCATGTTTATGCATGTTGAATAATTTTTTAACTTTTTAATTTTTTTTTTTTTGAGACAGAGTCTCACTCTGTTTCCCAGGCTGAAGTGCAGTGGCATGATCATGGCTCACTGCAGCCTTGATGCCTGGGTTCAAGCAATCCCCCTACCTTGGCCTCTCAAAGTGCTGGGATTATAGCATGAGCCACTATGCCCAGCATTTAAAAAAAATTATATGCCTTTTCCTCCTATTAATCTGCATTTTGTCAGTTCATTTTCAGTGAACCTTCAGAGGTCAAAGGGGAAGCTTTCCCTCCTCGAGCCTACATAGGCAAAACAAAGTAAGATCCTGCTGAATGGTTTAGACAAATGTCATTTTGCTGAAGCGACTTATTGTGCCCAAATTTAATTCTCTGCATAACTTCTCATTCTCTTTCCCATGACACATTTCTCATAATCTTGACATTTGGGCCCTTTGGCATATATGTCTGATACCTTTAGTCCTGAATCCATTTGGAATTCTTTCTCATTATTTCTAAAACCAGAATAAAACCAGAACTTTTTTTTTTTTTTTTTGTCTCTACTCCATGTATTTTGACTTATTCTCAAGTTATTACCCCTTATATGCCTATTCAACTGATGTCTTTTGGGTTCTCCTCATGGGAATTCCCTGTCCCTGAGTGATCTTTTCCTGATTCTGGGTTAACCTATGTAACACATTACCAGGAATCTGTGTGTCTGTCTCGCAACATGGAGAAGATGAAGAGAAGGAACATGGCTTTATGGGAGTGGGCATGGTTTTTTTTTTTTTTT
>NW_016804643.1:1737848-1828725 GCF_001698545.2 Rhinopithecus bieti
GTTCTCAGATCTCAACCTCCGCGTTGGGAGATCCTCGGCTCTCCCCAAAGCTGTCAGACAGAGTCGTTCGCATCTGCACCAGCCCCACTGCTTCCCCTTTTGGTCTTCAGCTGTGCGCTGTCCCCAGAGGTGGAGTCTCAGTTGAAAATGCAGAAATCACCGGTCTTCTGTGTCGCTCGCGCTGAGAGTTGGAGACTGGAGCTGTTCCTATTCGGCCATCTTGCTCCGCCCCCGATATACCATCGGGCATGGCTTTTGAAACGGGTGATAGAAGTACACACAGGAAGGCAATGTGCATCAACAGGATGCTGGTCTCCTGGGAAAGGGTTTGCCCAGACAAAACATGGAACAAAACAGAAACCATGCCAGAAAATTTAGATGGAAAAAAAATGGGACAAAATGCTACACATTCTCAAAGCCTGTGGTCATTGCTGAAACACCAAATACTGTATCTGGTGGCCAGACACAGTGGCTCACGCCTGTTATCCCAGCACTTTGGGAAGCCAAGACAGGTGGATCATTTGAGCTCAAGAGTTTGAGACCATCCTGGCCAACATGGTGAAACCCTGCCTCTAACAAAAATACAAAAATTAGCCAGACATGGTGGTGTGCACCTATGGTCCCAGCCACTTGGGAGGCTGAGGTGGGAAGATCACTGGAGCCTGGGAAGTCAAGGCTGCAGTGAGTTGTGATTGAGCCATTGCACTCCAGCTTGGGTGACAGAGACTCAGTCTCAAAAAACAAACAAAGAAACAAAACAAAACAAAAACATGAAAACGAAACTATACCTGTTACCTAATTAGAAGCATCAGAGTCAACCTCAAAGTCCTCTTGAGAGCAGGGAAGTCCTGGCGTAGAAGTATTATTCTTATTTAAAGTCTTGCTGATCGGGTGGTGTATTAGTTCATTCTTAAACTTCTATGAATAAATACCTGAAACAGTAATTTATAAAGAAAGGAGGTTTAATTGGCTCATGGTTATGCAGGCTATACAGGAAGAATGGCTGCAGAGGTCTCAGGAAACTTAAAATCATTGTGCAAGGCAAAGCAGGCACATCTTACATAACTAGAGCAGGAGAAAGAGATAGAAAGGGGAGGTACTACATGCTTTTAAACAACCAGATCTCATGAGAACTCACTCATCACTATCATGAGATTAGCAAGGGGGAAACCTGCCCCCATGATCTAATCACCTCCCACCAGGCCCCTCTTAACATGGGGGATTGCAATTTGACTTGAGAGGTCAGGGACACTAAACCGTATCGGGTGGTTTGAGAGGTGTCTATCAATTTGTCTTGGGAATTAGGACATAAATAATTTTCAGGAGGAAGATTATAGATCACACGCACATAATAACCTAGTGGTAGAAAAAGGACTCCAAACGATTTCGTTAATTAAAAAAAGGGGAGGTTTATATAAAGTGTGCTACCAAACTCTTTGAAGCAGTCCTTACTTCTAATTCCCTTCTCATGTCAAAGAATGTGTTGCAATTGATTACTTTGTGGTAGTTTCCATATTGGTAGGCAATTTGTGTAGAACACAGCATAAGATTACAAAATCAGAGACTTACTGTAAATTCTTCTAAAATTCAAATTATTCAGCTCAACTTACTTCTCCTCCTCCCGTTCAGGCACAGAACTATTCTATTAGCACATTTAAATTTCTCTGTTCCTTTAGATCTTCTTTGTGTCAATTTCTTAAATGGACACTGTAATGCCTTCTTCCAATTAATTCATGGAACTATACTTCTAATCAATTTCATGCGTTTAAAACAGTTAGCAATTGTGTGTAAAAGGTGAAATTTCTCCTTTAAGATCTGTGTTTTTCCATTCTCAGAAAAGTATTTGCATGTGACACAGTGGGCTGTAATATGTTTTAATCCAGGGATCACAACATTCTTTGCTGGTTATTAACTTATAGTAGACAAAAAAAAAAAAAAAAAAAGAAAAAAGAGAATCATGAGAGAGTAAAGTAGGGAGAATTAACAAAGACAAAGAGATTGATAGTACCTTAGGGAAATAAAATTTAGAAGAGTTGTTCTGCTTAAAATATTTCTAAGAAATAATAACAGATTCCAAAGAATGGATCTTGGTTAGTTAAATTTCAACGTCTTTTGGGAGGAGAAACATACAGGCATCGGGGCTTCATCATGTCACCTAAATCAAAATCAAATTTGTATGTATATGTGACTGACTCTGACAGGCCATTAGAACTATTGTAGCTTTAAAATTTGTCTTAATGTCTGGTTCAATGCCTATTATTCTTTAATATTTGTAAGGTGCTTAATTCGAGACTTAACATGGCACACAGTGTGAAGACAATAAATTATAGCTGTTATTTTTTTCTGGACTTACTTTATAGCTTCATCTTTCTATTTTCGTATATGAATTGTCAAATAATTTGATCAGAGTTTTAAAAGTATTGTTAATTACTGCAAGCAATTAATTTGAATTGATGTCTTCCAGTCAACATGGTAAAGAAGAGAAAGGAGAGGAAAAACTGAAATAACTGGATTGGAAAAGAGCAATGTAGAAAAAAAAAATCATTTACTACATTTAGAAAACATTGTTTTTGAGGAAATTAATAGTATAAAACTTCCCCATACCAGAAAGTTTCAAGAAGGAACATAAAGATTCTGCATGACAAGTTTTGGAATACTATCTATCTTATTTGTTCCTTTAGTTCCATTCATAAGGTGCTTATGGCTGCGTGTGTGGCAGGCCTGTGGAGTGCTGTAGAGATGCAAGGGAAAGAGTTTGAGTAGGGCAATATACTGTTCGTTTCTCTTTGCAGAATGCCCTTGACCAATTAACATTCTCAAATCAGTTGACTTGTTTGAATGCACCACATTGGCATTCTAATTCAAATGGCAGAGAGGTGATTGACTGAATAACTCAAGATTGAAGGAGGCATTGGAGAAACATTTTACGGTTGACCATGGATACAAGGTCCCCTCGCTTTTTATTTTTTTATTTTTTCCTTTTAGTTTTGATTCAACACAATCCATTAGACTGCCACAATTCACTCCTGCTTGTTATTTATTTAGTGAGCTCTATGGAGTCCTCGGACTTGTGGGCAACTCATCTTGACTTGAGAGACTGCCTTGCTAAGGGCAGAAATGTTAATATAGATTTTGGCCCCTCAAGCAAGAAAGCACTTAAAAATGTCACAGCCACTAAATGATTCAATTAGTCTAACCTCCCACCTGCCCTTTAAAAAAAAAAAAAAAGGTTCCTTTGTCACAGCAATAGTCCAAGACCAGCCCCTTTGTCCACACTCTGCGTGAAGTGGAGTTTTTCCAAGTTGAAAGGATTTGTAGGTCAGATCTGTGGGTACGAAAATGAAGAAAAGGATTACTGATTATCTGAGGCCAATGCTTCATGAAATGATTTGAACTGTTTTACCATCTGACCCTGCACTACTAGATTATAAAGTGTTCACAAAAAAAGGAAAAAAATCTAGTATCTTGTGTCAGTGCTTTGACAGCTTTTATGATAAGAGTTGGGTTTACTAACAAATTGTGGATTCCCAGCCCTTTTCACTGCACAGTAATTTCCAGGCAGTTTAAAACCGCTTCTGGCCTGCCCTCTCTACTTGAATCTACTGCTGAGTCTAAAAGCCTGTCTTGATTCCCCTGTGTTTATTACAGATTCTTTTCCATTTGAAGAATCAATACTAAATGCAGACACAGACAGACGGCATTTTACACTTGGTATTTGGAACAATGGGAGGGCGTCATTTATCAGTACATTTTCAGGCACCAGAAAATTATAAGGCAAAATAAATTTGTAGGTTAAACAACTTCTCAGTTACAGAGATTATGGCACATCAGTTTCTAACTAGAGATATATAGGTAGACACAGAAAACCTTGATAAAAATGTAAAAACTCTTTGAAATGAACTAGCATTGTTAGTATTATAAAACTGAGGAAAATACTTTTTCTGCTTGCTTCAGTACCTTTCAAGAAGCCTAGAAGCAAGAGATGCTCAAAAATTAACATTGTGGGATGACATTTCCAAAATTTTTTATTGAAAAAAATAATGGGTATTGTGACTTAGCTTCTTTTAAAGTTTTACATTTGGTGCACATCTGAAAAATTGACTAGTTTATAGTCAATGTGAGACACTGGTAAGCTTATAAAATGTTTCCACTTTTATACCCTCAATTCAAACAATATTTATCTGTGCTTTCCATCATCTGTCACTCTGCAAGGCACTGGGAACACAAATGGTCTCATTAAAATACTCCTTTCAAAATGTTGTTTACTCTGAACAGACATTGGAAGAGGTTTCCAGCTAAACAGTGTGACTGAATAAAGAATAAAGGGATAGAGTAACAAAACACTGAACTTGGAAATGTGTTGTTGTATTTTAAATTTGGTATTTAATGTATCTATCAGATGCCAATGACGTCTGCTTTCCATATGTCTAAATCATGTCAACACATCAAGTACATCCTAATTCATGTAATTTCAAACATATAATTTTAAAAGTATAATTGAGAATTTAAACTAAAAAAAATCATTTAGTTCTTATTCTTTTGCCCATTAGGAATCAAATTTAAGACTGAAAAGAATCTGAAATTGTACGTTTTATTTCACTGCACACCTAAGTATTATTTTAGATTCCTCAGCCAAAATGTTCCCCAAATAGTCACAGATCATATTCCTGAAAAGAGAAAAGAAAACCAGCATTTTGCAATCTCATACTATATACTAGGCCATATGCTACGTGATTTGAATATGTTACATTATTTAAATCTTACAACCATGACATGCGTAAGGTGTTTCACTCCTCATTTCTCAACATGAGGATACTAAAGGTCAGATTAATTAAGTAATCTGCTTCTGCACCTACACTTAATAGGAGATGGAACTGAAAAACAAACCGAGAACTCTGATACTAATTAAAGTCATGCAGAGCTTAATGATGGGGATACCTTCTGGGAAATGTGGTGTTAGGCAATTTTGTCATGCAAATATCAGAGGATGTACTTACACAAACCTGGATGGTATAGCCTGCTGCACATGTAGGCTGTATGGCATAACCTATTGCTCCTGGGCTACAAACCTATAGAGCATGTTATTGTAGTGAATATTGCAGGCAATTGTAACACAGTGGTAAGTATTTGTGTATTTAAACATATTTAAGCATGGAAAAGGTAAAATTAAAGAAAAATCATGTTATAATTTTATGGGACCACCATTGTATACGCAGTCCATCAATGACTAAAACACCATTATATGGTGCATAAATGTACTAACAGTGGGCTCTCCGTATCAGTGGGCTCCAGATTTGTGAATTCAACAACCATGGATTAAAAAAAAAAATTTAAAAGGACAGTTGCATATGTACCAAACAGACTTTTTTCTTCACAGACTTCTTGACATTATTCTCCAAACAATATAGTATAACAACTCTTGACATAGCATTTACAATGTACAGTTGACCCTTGAACAATATGGGTTTGAACTGTGGTTTCACCTATATGTAGATTTTCTTCTGCTTCTGCCACCCCTGAGAGAGCAAGACCAACCTCTCCTTTTCCTCTTACGCTCAGCATACTCAATGTAAAGATGATAAAGACCTTTATGATGAGCCACTGCTGCTTAAGGCATCATAAATATATTTTATCTTTCTTAATTATTTTCTTAATAACATTTTCTTTCTCTAGGTTACTTTATTATGGGAATACAGTATATAATACATATAACACACCAAATATGTGTTAATTGACTATGTTATTGGTAAGGCTTCTGGTTGACAGTAGGCTATTAGATAGCTACATTTTGGGGGAGTCAAAAGTTACACATGAATATTTGACTGTAACACCCACATTGTTAAAGGGTCAACTGCACTATTACAATTAATCTAGAGATGATTTCAAGTCTATAGCAAGATGTGTGTAGGTTGTAGACAAATACTACCCCATTTTATACAGGGAACTTGAGCATCCTTGGGCTTTGGTATCTGTGGGGGATCCTAGAACCAATACCCTAGGCACCAAGAAACAATTGTACTTCCTTGGGTCCAAAAATACACTTTTGAGAAAAAAAACTTGTAGTATGTCCATTTTGGGATAGCCAACCAGGAGGTGAAGGCATCATTTGTTCAAAAAGTGCACTTTTAGGCCTGGCACAGTGTATTATGCCTGCAATCCCAGCATTTTGGGAGGCCCAGGTGGGTGGACCACTTAAGGTCAGGAGTTCGAAACCAGCCTGGCCAACATGGTGAAATCTCGTCTTTACTGAAAATACAAAAATTAGCGGGCGTGATGGTGTGTTCATGTAATCCCAGCTACTCAGGAGGCTGAGGCAGGAGAATCACTTGAACCTGGGAGATGAAAGTTGTAGTAAGCCGAGATTGCACTACCGCACTCCAGCCTAGGCAACAGAATGAGACTCCATCTTAAACAAACAAACAAACAAACAACAAAAAAAAGTGCACCTTTCATTATATTACAAGTATTTCACAAATGCAACTTAAAATAGGACTCATCTAAAAATAAAACTACATTTGCGAAGATTATGAAAACAAGAGAATTCTAACATGGCTGACTCCATTTTGCTTCTAGCTTCACAGGCTGGCTGTCCTCACTCATTCCTGGGCATAGGCCAAGTTAACAATGAGAGGAATTTAGTTTATAGTTTAACTTTGAAGCAAGGATGATAATAATCTCTGGCTAAAACTGATCCCCTCCTTGCTTGGGGTCTGAAATCACCTTTGTAAAATTAATAAAAGGCCACAGGGTTAGGATTATGTGAAGGGCCTGAATTCTGTTGATATTCAGCCATTGTTCCCCAGCTTGTTTTCCTAAAATTTCTTATTGCTCAGGAGTCATGAAGCCAGAGGTTACAAGATTTGTGACTTCTCCAATTGCTCCTATAGATAACATCACTATTAGAGAACATAAGATTGGTCTTTGAGATGTTTTTAAGACTTTAACGTTCTGGCAACCAATTGACTCCACCCAGACCAGTGATTCATGACTCAAGTGGTCTCCTGATCTCCACCCAGAGACTGACTCAGTGCAGGAGGAACATTTCCTACACCCGTATGATTTCATCCACAACCAATCAGCAGCACTTCTTCCCTAGCTCCCTGCCCACCAAACTATTCTTGAAAAATCCTAACCTCTGAACCTCCAGAGACACTGGTTTGTGTAATAAACTCTGCTTTTTCACTTGGCTAGTCCTTTGTTAAACTCTTTCCTTTCTGCAAAACAAAACAAAAAACCTTGCTGTTCTTAGTGCACTGGCTTTTTCTGGGCAGTGTGCAAGATGAACCCACCAGGTGATTACAATAGGTGCCTTAATATTGCTTGAGGATCACATTGATCAATCAATTCTGTCAATTCTGTTAATTCAGTCATTCCATCTGTCTCTTTTACTTTTGACATTTCAGGGCTTTTTAGGTAACTTTGACAAAACTTCACAGAGATCTAACTTCTTAAATTTATGTGTTTCTCAAATTTCCCTTATAGGTGAAAAAAAAATCTCATTCAAGAAAAATCATATAAAATTATAGCAGAAGATTCTACTTTGTACCAAGTGCTTCTTATTTTGCTTAGACAATCAGTTCTTGCTGGCTTACACTAAATTGCTGACTTATGCTAAACTATATAAACTTACACGAAGTTATTCAAATGTCTACAAAACTCAGGGACGCATTTTACTTATGTTTACTGGTTTATTATAAAGGCTGTTATAAAGGATACAGATGAACAGCAAGATGAAGAGCTACATAGGGCAGGATCTGAAAGAGTTCTGAGTGCAGGAGCTCCTGTCCTTGTGATGTTGGGGTGCACCACCCTCCCAGCCTGTGGAAGACAAACCCGGAAGCTCATCAAAACTCATTGTTCAAGAATTTCTTATAGAGCTTTAATCTCCAGCCCTAGCCTTACCACCCCTTCTTGGAGGTGCCTGGGTGGGGCTAAAAATTTCAACCACTTAATTATTTGGTCTTTCGGGTGGCCAACCCAATCCTGAGACTCTCTAGGGGCCCAACCCAAGTCACTTCATTAGCATAAATGTAGGTGTGATAAAATGGATTTATATAGGACGAAATATATTTTTATTACTTAGGAAATTCCAATAGTTTTAGGAGTTCTGTTCAAAATCTAAATAATGTAACAAAACATACTCCTTTCACCCTTATCATTTAGGAAATTCCAAAGGTTTTGAACCTGGAGCTCTGTACCAGGGACGTGGGATGAAGACCAAGTATATATTTCTTAATATACACCCAGTAAACTGATTACTCCCTCATAAAACACAAATAATCTTTCTCAACTTATAATCAACAAAATAAGGTAGAAACAATTTCATTTTAACCTTATACCAGACATTAAACATTCTAAATGTTGGTAGAAGTAATAATAATAATTACAACTAACCCAACCACCACCTCTACTACTACCTGTCTGAACACTTGGCATACCAGACCTGTTCAAAATACTCTACCTGCTTTATCTCATTTTGTCCTTATAATATTTTTAAATAGAAAGTACCGTTAGGAACCTTGTTTTATAGGGGATGAATGAGCTCAAGCCTCACAGGGTTTAAAAACCGTATCTTAAATAAAAGAGGAAATAATTTCCTATCTGTATATAAGAGAACCTTCCTCAAGAAAATTAACTGTAGAAGTCTTGCTAACAATCATTTCAGCTTCTATATGGATCTTTTTGTAATGGAATACCCCTTTTACTGTAGATTCTCTGTGCCATATTTAAATGTCAGAGATAATTTCTACTGCCAGACTTCTCTTGATTGTATTAATTTCACACAAAATTTTATCAAAATGTATACACATTGCATGTATCCTTGAGGAAGAACCCTAACGCTGTAATTTTGTGGCAGTTAAAATAAAATATTATTTTTATTTAAAAAGAAGCAGTATAATATAACCACATTATTATCATCTTGGAAAGTCAAAAAAATGAGATTGTTATCTATAATTTATATATTTCTACCCTGTCTTTCTTTCAGGTTTGGTTTATAATAATAAATCCACAATTTTGCATCTGTCTCTTACACTTAGTATTTTATACAAAAATTCATTACTGAGTCTTCTGTGATTTACCTCCTAAATATCTTCTGCATCTGACCATTTTTCTCTGTCTCTTCTACTACCATCTTAATACAAGCTACTATTTGCTCTTTCCTGGACTTCTGACACTGTCTGCCTGATAGTTCTACATTTCAGTTCATCTTCTTTCTACAGTTAGAATGTGCTTTTTAAAAATGTAAATCTAATATCATAATTCTTAAAAATCTTCCAGAAGTTTTCTGTTGACTTAGAGATAAAGGCAAATCTTTTACAGAGCTTTGCTTTGGATTTCAGTTCTGGAGGCCAGAAGTCCAAAATCACAGTGTCCGCAGGGCTATCCTCCCTCTGCCGGCTAAGGGAGAATTCTTCCTTGACTCTTCCAGCTCCTGGTGGCTCTTGACACTCTGGCTTATGGCAGCATAACTCCAATTTCTGCCTCTATTTCACATGGCCTTCATCTTTGTGTCCTTTTCTTCCCCCCGACCCCGCCCCAGAGACAAGGTCTCACTTTGTTGCCAAGGCTGGAATATGGTGGTGCAATCATAGTTGACTGCAGCCTTGAGCTTCTGGGCTCAAGCAATCCTTCTGCTTCAGCCTCCCAAGTAGCTAGGACTACAGGCATGAGCGACCACTCTCAGATAATTTTTAAAGTTTGTTATGTAGATATTAGGGTCTCGCTATGTTGGCAAGGATGCTCTCGAGCTCCTAGTGTGAAGCTATCCTCACACCTCGGCTCCTCAAAATCCTGGGATTACGGGCATGAACCATGGTGCCCCTTTCCTCTTCTTATAAGGTCCATCTGAATCCAGGATGATTCATTTCAACTAAAGATTTTTATCTAATTACATTTGCAAAAACCCTATTTCCAAATGTGATCCTATCCTGAGGTTGCAGGTGAACATAAATTTTTGGGAGACATTCTTCAACTCACTTTGAATATATCACCACCTTATCATATATCGAGTTTGAAATGTATTTGTGTTTAATTATAAGCTTTCTATATACTTTTCACTAGTCAGCCTGTTTTAATTTTAAAAACTTTATATTACAATAATGCATAAGGCTAACCTGAAAAATATTTTAATATTCAATAGGACTATCCTCCATACATTTCCCTTTTTTTTCTGGGGCTTTTGTATTGGTCAGGGTTCTTTAGAGGGATGGAACTAATTAACTCTTAACTCACACGATAACAAGGTGCCACAATAGGCAGTCTGCAAGCTGAGGAGCAAGGAGAGCCAGTCTGAGTCCTAAAACTGAAGAGCTGGGAGTCCGATGTTCAAGGGAGAAAGCACCCAGCATGAGAGAAACATGTAGGTTGGGAGGCTAGACCGGTCTCATCTTTTCACGTTTTTCTGCCTGCTTTGTATTCTAGCTGTGCTGGCAGCTGATTAGATGGTGCCCACCCAGATTGAGGGTGGGTCTGCCTTTTCCAGTCCGCTGACTCAAATGTTAATCTCCTCTGGCATCACCCTTAGAGACACACCCAGGATCAATACTTTGCATCCTTCAATCCAATCAAGTTGACACTCAGTATTAACCATCACAGCGTTCTTGCTATCTTTACTTGGTTTCTTTTTCAAATTAACTTTATAATCAACTTTTCTATCTTCAGAAAGTAATTCTGTTGATATTTTTGTGAAAATCATTTTAAAGACAATCAGACATCCTTGTGCTCTTGCTATAAATTTTTCCTTTTATCAGTGTTTCAAATGTATTTAACATATTTTATGCAAAACAATCGTTTGCTTATACATTTTCCTGTGTTTTAATTTCTGTTTCTTCCTTGCAATTTTATGTTTTGTATATTTGTACTTTCTTCCCAATGTACTCCAATCTTTATTTTTGTTATATTGGCTATTTGGTTTGTCTTTTCAAAAAATCAGCTTTCTTTTATTAGTTTTTAAATTTATTATTTTATAATTATTAATTCTTTTGTCCTTTTATGAACTTTGTTCACTCATATCTAAATTTTGAAATTCAATGTTTAATTTTATTATATTGATATTATTTGATCATTTTATTGACAGAGTACATAATTTTACTACGATAAGTGGCAAAAGATAATTTGAAGGAAAAGGTAAAGTCACAACTCTTATAGAGATAAAATAATATACATGTGTAAAATATTTTACTTTGTTAATCAATGAGGGGACCACAGCTGTTACAAATGGGTCAATGGAAAAATCAAAATTTGAGAAATTTGTATGGAGTAAAGGAATATTGAAATTAATTATAAATAAGGAGACAATTTTTCTTCATAGTGTGGAAAAATATCAATCACAATTTTAACTTACAAGATAGAGTTTGTATACCCATCAATTACTTTCTTTTTTTTTTTTTAATTCAAATTTTATTTTAGATGCAGGGGGTGCATATGCAGGTTTGTCATATGGGCATATTGCACTCAGGTAGTGAGCATGGTTCCCAATAGGTAGTTTATCAATCCATGTCACCCTCCTTCCCTAAGCCCTCTAGCAGTCCATAGTGTCTGTTGTTCCCACGTTTATGTCCATGTGCGCTCAGTGTTTACCTACCACTTACAAGTGAGAACATGCAGTATTTGATTTTCTTTTCTTGTGTTAATTTGCTTAGAACTATGGCCCCCAGCTGCATTCGCATTGCTGCAAAGGACATTATTTCATTCTTTTTTATGGCTGCATAGTATTCTATGGTATATATAGATCATATTTTCTTTATCCAATTCACTGTTGATGGGTACCTAAGTTGATTCCATGTCTTTGCTATCGTGAAGAGCATGGCAGTGAAATACTAGTACATGTATATTTTTTGTGTAATGATCTGTTTTCCTTTAAATTACCTACAGTTAGGAAAAGGTGAAAATACCTCAAAACAATTAACAGCACTAGAATCAGACAGACCCAATTGGTATACTGTAAGAAATGCACAAAATTTATTTCTACATCAGGATATTAGTACATTTTACACTTGTATGTTTGACTTTCTTCATTTTTACTGATGTAATTATTAATACATAATTCTACTGACATAAGCAAATTAGTAGCTTTAGAAATTATATATGATTAGCTTATTTTTATTGTACTTAATTGATATAAATGTATCAAACTATAAATTTTCCTCTGAGTACTGCTTTATCTGTATTCCACAGATTCTAATATGTCATGTTTTTATTATGATGATTTTGCAGAAATTTGGCAATTTTGTGTTGTGCTTAATAGGGTATTTTAAAAAATATATAGGTAGAAGTCTTCTTATTTGATTTAGTTATAATTTCCAATTTTATTGCATTGTGTTCAGATAATCCTATTTGCATGGTTTCTATTTTATTGAAAAAGTTACTCTCTCCTTTTAAGCTAATATTGGGTATTTTTATATAATTATTACATGTTCTTTGGGGAAAATGATTTTTTTAAATAACCAAGAATCACAGTTCAATGTATTTATGCAGCTTACTGTTATGTATGCTTCTTAGGTTTTCTGTATCATTTATGATATCCCAGTATTATTTTTTTCTTTAATATTAGTGACATTAAGTGTACCCAAACATATCATATTTGTTTGTTAGCTTTAAGTAATCAACTTTCACTCTCCAATAATACCTATATATCAGTCTGCAAGTTTTATCTACTGCAAACTTTTTTCTCTCTTCTCCTTCCGTTTTCATTACTTATATTTTTCTGCACTGTCAGAGCATTTATTTCCTAATATTATCTTGTCATACTCATGCACAACTTCTAATACTTGTGTCAGAGTTAAAAACATTTAATGCTCAAACACAATCTTTAGTTGACTTTCTGAAATTATTCTGAGGTTGCCTGTAGCCTATTTTCTATTAAATTTCTCTGCTGAGATTCCTGGAATCAACGTTCTTGAGTTATTGCTTGCAAGTTAGTAAATGTCTATGGTCTTTATACCTGAAGGACAGATTGAATGGATATAAAATATTTGACTTACATTTACTTCTGTAAAAATAGTTTTGTTGAAAACTCTAATACAAATCCAATGTTTTTCCTTACAAGTAACTTCATTTTTTTTTCTGTATGTTTAAAGAATGTCTTCCTTTATTTTAAAGACTAACAATTTTACTTAGTTTGGTCTCAGAGTTGCTCATTTGGACTCTGTTTTTGCAGGCATGTGTATGCCCTATCTGTATGTAGTCTTCTTTTATTTCAGAAATTACTGCTCTAGCAACTCTTTTCAAATACGAACACATCCTTGCATTATTATCTAACAATATAAAATATGTAGAAAAAAACCACAAATGGCATGCCATTAAAACTCAGCTTATTACATATACCTTTCACAAAACTAGTTAAAAAATGTTAAGATGAGGCTGGAAATCATATCATGTATCAAAATGAACAGATACTGGAGTTAAACTGACTGCATTTCAATACTCACCCTACTGCTTTATTAGCTGTGCAGTCTTTGGCAAGTGTCTTAACCTCTCTCTGCGTCAATTGTATCATCTATAAAATGAACATAATAATGTATATCCCTTAGTGTTTTTTGTGAAATTAAATGAGACAATTCACACACAGTACTTAAACACTGATTAGCCTGATACCAAAATACAATAAGGGCCACAGATATTTATTTTCAGTCCAGATTTTAATGAACTCTGTAGTTTGTAGTCATCATATAATTTCAATCTTCCATTCTTTTAATTATAAAATCTTTTGTATAAGAGGTATAGTGTAAGATACATGAAAGTACATTGGTCAAATAGAGGAAATATGTTATCTCATCCTTGATTAACTGGACTTAAATTCATCTATTGATAACTTGTAAGATAGGCACCATATTTACATGAAGCTTTCTGATGCTCCATCTTTCCCAAGAGCCTCTCTTGTTCTCTTGACCCGGGTATCTTGATTTTATCATCAAGAAACCAGGTTGAGCATTATCTTCTCCAGTGGGCAATGACCTCTTAGTGTGTATTAGGAATGCCCAGAATACCCTTTACTAACTTTAAGTTTAATTCTCATTATATTCTATGATGACTTTCAGATAACATGGCTGTTTCTCCCAGAAATGATTTAGGGGCAAAGAATGTGTTTTTAAACTTGTTTCCATAATACCTGTTTTATGATTGAACAATATGTTTTTGTCTACTTACATTTTATGAAGAATGATGGTAAGGGTAAAATGGAAAAATATCAGTGAAGTTTTACTGAAAATGCATTAAGTGTAAAACATTTAACGATGATAAATAATGGAACTCAGCTTGAGAGATCCGAATGGAAGAAATTGTGCCATTCACAATCTAAACAGATTCACCACTGAAAGTAGAGAAATCAAGGACATCCACTTCATTTTAATACTCCTTTTCAAATCAAACAACATTGCTAGTACACCAAATAGTTTTAAAAGATCTGAGTTACCTTTGTAAGAGTCAAGCACATCTCTAAGTGTTGGTTTATCATGTTTTCATTTGCTTGAGAAGCAAACAATTGGCTGTTCATTTTACCTTCCTGTGTGATATGTATAAATATCTCAGAAAGCCCATAGCTTATCTTTGAGCTCTCTCAGTGCCATCCAATTATAAACACAATTGCAAGTATCTCTACTGTGTTAACAAAAATGCGTCACTACTTCTCCTCCTATTAATGTAGAGTATAAACTATTAGTAATCTTATGCTTACGATAAAAAGGAATATATATGAAAGAATTGTGGATAAAGTTTAAAAGCTGTACAGATGGAAGGTATTAATGCCAAAATTGTGAAACTTATCCCTGGAATCTTCCACATTCCATTAGGATATTTTGCCCATCTCAAACACATCTATTATCATTGTGATACTGATGTTCTCTTAGACTGGAGAGATGAGTGTGGTATCTTAGAGAACAATTGGAAGATTGTAATAGTAGCAATTGCATTAGCTCCCACAATGGCTTTCTGTTCCTTAGTGAATAAAGTCACGATTGTCTCTTTAAGAATTCAAGGATTATTTACACACTCTGAATATACATCTTATTTCCCTAACGTAGTATCTCTGTAAGATTCTGCTCTCAAATCTCAATCTCTAGTAAATGTTTATCCTTTCTTTAAGACACAGCTCCATGATTCTTCTTCTCTTCTAGATTATGATTTTCTATTTAAAATTATTTCTATGTTATTTCTTGTGTAAAAATTGTTTTTCACCATTTATTTATTAAACCTACATTTATGTAGGCTCCTGTGTGTAATGCACAGTATTTAGTGCTGGGGATTCAATGGGCAAGTGTAAATAATACATAGTCTCTGATTATCAAAGTGTTCTAGGGAAGCAATGAGCAGTCAATGGAAGCTAGGTTTTCTTCCATTTCTGGTATTGTACCAGATGTGCAAAGAATTTTACTCTTCACCATCTCCCTGCCTCCACGCTACCATCTTAAAAAACCTACATTTGCCCTCTTCCCAGAAAGCCTATACTCAGAGCAACAGCTATACAGTCAGTGGACCAGGTGACCCCAAAATGTAACCACTGGACCACAGCTATTCTCATGAGTCAAGCTAAGACAATACACTTCCCTTTCCAGGACTATTAAATTTGAACTTATAATTGATTGAGTTTTTGTTAGGACTTCAATTACTAGATGATAAAAAGCAGGAAACAGGAAATGAATATAGTCAGTCTCTGCTATGTTAATGAAGAATCAGAGAAATAGCCACTATTGAAAAGAGAGAAGGATAACTAGATTTACAGAGAGAAATAGAGAGGTGAAGAAACTAATCTGGTTCTTAACCGATTCTACGCTTTGAGAGGTTTGGATCTGTCTCTGGTATTCTTCTGATGCGTTTTACAGTTTGCTTAAGTTAAATGAGTTTGTGTGCCTTACTATGTAATGGTAACTTGACAGACATTTATCAGTCAGTGGGAAGTAATAGACCCCTGGGAAAAATTGTAGAATATTAAAGATAGTGAAAATGTCATCATTTGAAGCAGAGGGATAGTCTTACTTATTGATGATGAAACAATAAACTGGCCCTTGTATTTTCTTGGCACACACTAACACTGATTCTTTAAGAAAAGAGTCTTAAAGGAAAGATTTGTGAGCCCAAAGAAGAATATAACATTTCAAATATGAAAGTGTCCTGTGAAAATCCCTATCTGTCTCTGAGGTGTCTTAAATTCTGAAATTGCTGAAATTCAGATTAAGAAATGAGGTAAATATTGTGTTTAATTGCAGCTGCTGAATTCTCTGACCCTTTGCCCATCTGTGGCCAAGCTACATAGGTTAGCAAAGAGTAGGATTCTGACTTCTGGAATGGTATGGGGGAGAAGCTAGATATGATGGAGGCCCCCAATTGTACCAGGTTATTACATTCTATGTTCTTCTTGTGTATATTTCATGCTCAATAGAGTTGATAACATTTCCCAATGTAAATCACCTTCAGTGATTAGAATTCAGTATGAAACTTGAGGATCTGGCATTCCCTGCATATCATGAGAACCTCTGCCTCTGTTCATTGTATCATTCATTCATTTATTAATCAATATCTTCATTGATCTGTCTTCTTTTGAGAATTTAATGGATTCTTAGCATTCTTTCGGGCATAGAGGATATAATAGTGAACAAAATGAGTTTCTCTTCACAGAGATTTTATTCTAACAGAATATTTCAGTAACGTATATTCTTTGAAGGAAATAAAATAATAGAAAGAAGTGATTGTGAAGGTGGAAGAGATAGTACGTTATCTAAAATGGTCAAGGAGGCTCTCCCTTTTAATGGGATAACTGAGCTGAGGCCCAAATAATAAGAAAGGACCAACTGCACAAAAATTTGGGAAAAGGAGAAGAAACAGCAAATGTGAAGACCCTGAGACAGGAAATGCTTAGCATGTTCAAGGGGCAGGAAAAATAATTCAGGTAGCTAGAGTCCAGCAAAAGATGATGAGCATTGTGAATGAGCTCAGGGACATTACAAAATTCAGATCATATACAGCCTTATAAACCATATTAAGACATTTGGATTTTATGTCAGTTGTGATTGCAAATTGTAAGCAGAGGAGTAATCTGAACTCATTTGAGCTTAATACTAAAAAGACAGTTTATATGACTTGAGGAAGAATAAATGAAGTGGGTCAAGGAAGGAACTAGATTTTATGATGTTCTAGGACACATGAGAGTGGCTTGGGCTACAATATGAATGGTGAAAAGTGACCAGGAGAACAGATTGGATGTGAAGGGGGAGGAGAGGGAACTGACTGATGACATTTAGGTTTGTGGCCTGAGCATCTGTGTAGACAATGGTGTCATAGGTTGAGATTAGAAATTATAAGTTGAGTATCCCTTATCTGAAATGCTTGTGACCAGAAGTGGTTTGGATTTTGAATTTATTTGGATTTCAGAACATTTGCATTATACTTACAGTTATGCATTTCTAACTTTAAAATCCAAAATCCAAAATGAGCATTTATTTTCTTTGAGCATTATATCCACACTGACAAAGTTTTGGTTTTGGAATGTTTTGGATTTAAGATTTTCAGATTAGAAGTACTCAACCTGCATGAAGGAAAGGCAGAACTGAAGGATGGCTATAGTTGTTCAGGACTTGGAATGCCTATTGGCAAGAGTAAATGTGGAAGAGGCAACTAGATTTATGGGTTTGGGGATCATGGATAGGCACATTTTGGGTACAGAAATAGATTTGGAGTCATCAGCAAATAGATAATATTAAAAGCCAAAGGACGAACTGGATGAAAACATTTAGGTGAGTGAAAATAGATGAGGGTGTCTAGGATTGTGCTTTCACTAACTAAAGTGTTTATAGTCAGGAACAAAGGGAGAAGCCAGAAAAAGACACTGTATAGTCAGAGAAGACCAGGAAAAAATTTATTTCAAGGAGTGAGTGGTCAATCTTGTCAAGTATTGCCAAGAGGCTGAGTAAGAAGAGAAGATAAAACTGATAATGTAACTAGACAGTATCGATGCCATAGTGACCTGAATAAAGATATTGAAGCCCAACTTGAGGGATCTTTAGGAGAGAAATATAGGTGGTAATTACAGACAAATAAATATTTTGAAGAATTTTGTACTGAAGATTTGAAGAGAAATGCAGAGAAAAATCCAAGAAAGTTCTTATTTTAAAAGTAGAATAAAGAAAAGGAAATTTGCATCCTGATGGGAATGATTCTTTTGACTATTGTAGAAATATATTCCTGCAAATATATTCCCATTATCATGGGAATGACTCAGGAGTGAGAGGGAAACTGATGTTGCTGGAAGCAGGTAAATAATGGCAGAACAGCAGACCCTGAGTAGGAAAGAAAGGATAGGATCTGGAGCAGTACTGTTCAAAAAAATATATAATGTGAGTCACATAAGTAATTTAACATTTTCCAGTAGCCACATTAAAACATAAAAGAAACAGGTAAAATTAATTTAAAATTTTAAATTTAAACTTAGATATCCAAAATATTATCATTTCAACATTTATCATTATAAAATTATTGAGATTTTTTTTTTTACTGTTTGTATTACATTAAGTCTTTGAAATTTGGCATAAATTTTATGCTTACGGCACATATCAGTTTGGATTAGTCATGTATAAAGTACTCAACAGAGTGTAAATGAAGAGTTTGGCATGAGATAAAATGTATGGAAATTTCATTCATCATAACATGAGGTAAGACAGCAATATATGTAAATGAACAGTGCTGTTTGGTGGTGGGAATAAGAGATGGCTCTCATCTGACTTTATGTTTTTAAGTGATGTCTGAAGAAGTGTTAGGCATTTTAATAGAAGAAGACAAGAAATAGGTGTTGTAAAAATGGCCATTTTGTTTTTATTTATTTTTTAATTATTATTTTGTCAAGGACCCAATAAGGAAAGAGGTAAAATGATCATTTTGGAGAGTGGAAGGATGAATCTATAGGGTTCATTACCTTCGAACATTGAAAATGGGTGTCCTAGTTCAGGTTTTTTCTTAGCCAAAGAAGCCTAGAAGGAGGGAACAAATTTTACTGCTTCATGGTGGTAGCATATCACAGAGCAGTAGAAGCTGATAAGATTTCTACCTGGAGACATCTGAACAGAATTTACTGTCACGGAAAGAAATAAAAATCCAGATACAGTTGACCCTTGAGTAACATGTGTGGATCCACTTATACAAGGAATTTTTTCTACAAAACTTAGATGGAAACTACGGCATTCATTGGATGCAAAACTCATTTATACAGAGGCCAATTTTTTATATACACAGGGCCTGCAGGGACAGCTTAGGACTTGTGTATTCCTAGGTTTTGGTATATTCAGTAGGTCCTGGAACCAACCCCCATATACACTGATGGACAACTGCATAATGAACAGGGGCCAGTGCTTGAAGTTTTCACCACAGCCTCTCCATTTATCCCCTGTGTCCACTATGAGGCATGATAGAACCAGTTGGAAGAGTCTGGCAACCTTCCACCATGTGAACAGAAAAGTGGACGACCCTTTAGAAAGAGTGAATGAAGCATATATAGAAAGAAGCAGAGATGAGAGACCAACAAACCTAGACAGGTTAAGAGAATAACTTTGGTTGCAGTTATTGGCTCTAATGCCCTTTCAGATCTATTGCTTTTCTTGGTTCTGTGTTCTAAGACATAGCCCTTATCCTGCTACTAAATAAATTACTTCCCTTTTTATTATCCTTGTTTAGTGATTTTTGTGACTTGCAGCTCTGCCTCCTTCATAGGTAGAGATAATAAGGTCCTGAATTTAATGTGGAATTAGTGGGCTAGGTGCAAAGAATTACATCACAAGGGGCTGACTGAGGAGAAAGACCTGACAGTGGTCATGGAACAAAACACACTTATCATGACTATCTTTTTGTCTTATTTCAAAACCTACATATTTATTTACCCAGCTTATACGTATTACTATTTTAGAACAAATAGAATATATCAAAGGCAGAATAAGAAAACAAACCAAAACTCCAATAAACAGTATTGACTACTGTTTTCTCTTTGGTGTATCATTTACTGAATTGAATACAAATATATCTTCTGGTCATAAGATAGCTTATTTTTCAAAAAAATCAAAGAAGGGACTCTTCTGATTATTGTAGAAGTATATTCCTGTAAAGAACTTTCCTCATTCTCTTTGCCTCCTTTACTCCATTCTACTTCTTTCTTGGTTTCATCTCCCAAGGAAAGAGTTATTCAACCTTTGTTCCCTGAACTTTCTTCATTTTATTTTATTTTTCAAAATACCATGGAGATGCTGACATGCTCTTGAAATATCAGTAAGAAATTCCATTTGGACTCATGCAATTGCTGGCCTCTGTGGAGATAGGGCTGCTGCTGTCCGAGAGATTTCTAGGCTATTCATATTTTTAATTTCTTCAAAATTGAGCAATGCTTTTTTGGGAACTCCTCTAATGCCTCACCTTAGAGATGGCCTCTGGAACTTGAGGCCAGGTCAACAAAGCTGTCACTGTAATAACAACAACCTAAGCAGAATTTTGGAAATGAAGAAAGCAAGCTTTGCAGCATTTACTTAGGGTTTCTGCAAAGGCTCTTCTTCTGCGTGAAATAATTAGTCTGAGGCATTACCTATTGACAAAAGAGCATCCCATGAAGCTGGAATTAAGTGCCAGGGACTCCTGAAAACAAAACGAAGATGAGCCTCAATTTCAAAGTCCTTATTTTTGGCAGCTTCTGTAGTTACCTGATGGGAGAAGAAATTTTCCCTAGACTTAGCACTGTGATGAGCACGGACCGTGAGATCAAGTCAATTTTCTGCTGCTACAGTGGGCTAAAATAACGCTACCTATTCACCAGCCTAGAGAGAAATTTGATTTTGTTTTTGTTAAACTGAAACTTCTCTTGATACTCACAGTGAGTCCATAGGGGAGCAGAAACACAACCTGTACCTGCTTCTTCAATTTAGGAAATCTTGCTGAATATGTAACAAGGCAATGGCAATGGGTTTTTACAGAAGCCACATACATACATATAAAGCCAGACGTATTTTTCTCCTATACCTCTTTCATCAGCCAGTTTTCTTACTCGCTCAATCTTGTCTGTACACATGTCAAAACAGCACAATTTACACCAAATCATCTACATTTGTTTTCCATTTAGTAAAAATCCATCTACCTGCAGATGATAGTTTATGGTGTGTGTATGTGGGATTCCTCTCACTCTGAGTGCATGTCTTATGTCTTCAAAAAATAATACACTAGCTGGAATTTATTGGGCATCTCTGTATTTATTATATTGTCATAGAATGTTTCATGAGGTTAGGGACCATTTCTACTTGTTCATCCCTGAACCATCAATACATGTTGTCACAAGTATTGAGTTTGCCCATAGAAGGTGCTCCAAAAGTATGCATTAAATCAACAAACTACATGCACTCATATGTTAAAACACTCTTGCTAAATAGGTATGATTGTCTTAATTTTGTTAGAGGGAAAACAAAGGCTCAGAAAAGTTAAGTAACCACTCAAAAGTCATACAATGAACAAGGAAAGAACTGGGCTTCAAATTTAGTTTTATTCACCTCCTCCTTCCATCCCATTCTACCATGCTTATTCAAATACAGCTTTGATGTGGAAGTCACCTATTTTTCTGACAGATTTTCATTGTTAATTGCATGTTTTAGAGTTTTAAAGGGAGCTGAACGCAAGCTATCTTTGCATGCAAAAATCAGAAAGATTGAGATACTTGCTGATTTTTCTCACTTTATAAACTGAGGCATGCAAAGGCAGTTTTGTGTTAATGTGTTAACTCAGTTGTTTTGGTTCAAGTTTGCTTTGGAAACTGAGTCAACTACTCCCTCTTACGCATGCTTCTCCAATAAGCCTCTCCCATTACTTTACCCACCACATCTTACTATAAAGACCCACTAGGTGGCTGTAAGAGTGGGAGATCCTGTAAGTTTCCATAATTGTAACAGGGTTTGGCTTGTGGTGTCTTATGGAAGATAAGCTGAAAAACTCTCACCTTTTAATTAGCAAAAGCTAGTCTGATTAAGGTTCTTTGTTCATTTTAAATTGATAAAACCTTTTCTATAAAAAAAAATAGCAATAAAATACACCAAGACACCTGATTATCAAAGACCACACCTCCATGTAGTTATTATATCCCATTTTTCTCTCTTGAATTCCTACATTCTTACATTTTAAATTCTGTTTCCCTTCAGGACATTTGGACCTCCCAGTATCACTTACGTGTATCCTTCCTTTTTCTGCTCCATCTAACTTCCATGTTAATTTTTGATTTGTTTATTTTTGCTAACCTATCTCCCTTCCTCTTTCTGGAATTCTTGTTTAAAAGCCACATTTAGTTCTCATTTCTTCTATATATATTTAATTTGCTGCTTGGAGAATATCTTTGGCAGGAAGAAAAGGTTGTTGACCATTTCTCCATTAACATTAAAAAATAACACCAATCTTGCCAGCAAAACACACACACACACACACACACACACACACACACACACACACACATACAGAGGTTTCACATGCAAAAGAGATATGCAGACATGTAGTATGGCTTATTTCTTAGATATCTTGCTTTTTTTCTTTTTACATTTCCATTTTGGCTACTATCAGCAAAATGATTTTAAATAATCATTACGTCATTTTTTTTCCTCCTGCTCTTCCTTTTCCTTGTGATTCTTTCCTCTCTCTTGTTTTTCCTTATTTCTTCTCCCATTACACCTTAGACTATCCAAAGTGGATAAATCAGGTTAAAAGCATTAGGATTCTGTTGCATTCTATTTTTCCAGGAGCTAAGAAGAGAACTGTTTGCTGTTCTGGTATTTTCATTAAGGTGAACATGTCAAACTGAGAGAAATATTAATGGCAATAGACTAATTTCTGTATGCCTGATGACATGTTCTGATTTTATCCCATGTCTCCAGATAGCACCTTTTTTTTTTTATTATTATTATTGGCAAAGAGGATATGAGAGTGCTGAGATTATAAGGGCTAGAAAAATTAAATAACTTATTTGCTCATTTTATGAGTGGCATGAATATCAGTGGTTCTCACATTTGGCACCATGAATATTTTTGAATACCAATCCAAATACGTTCAGCTGTTGGGTATTAGCTATGCCTGCTCAGGAATATTGCCAGCTGCAGGTTGGAGCAAAAACACTGAACTTGGAGTGCATCATGTTATTCTGATGGAAAATCCAGTCAACAGCAATTGACATAGTTGTTAGCAGAGATCCAAAGCCCTATTGAGAAGAGATTTAGGACATCTGGGGCTTCCTAGGTCTTTTCTTCAACTTGCCCTATGTTCCAGTACACAAGAGTATTTACATCATGACTTCACGTAAACCTTTCTCTCTGTACGTCTCATTTGGCACTTATTATATATTGCTTTATATTCTTTACACACCTATGCATTATGGGACATAAGTGTCCTATCTTTGAAATAACATAATGCAATTATTAAATTATCTCTGTCTAGTGTCTTATACATCATATATTCTCAATTATAATTCTTATCGGTGATGGCCATTCAATTTTCTCTCATTTTTCATTTGAGCTTCAGCTGTGTTTTCCCTTCTTACCCTTGTTTATAAATCTTTCTCTAATTTAATCATAACTTTTTTCTTTGTTTAAATTTTTGGAAAATGTGAGTTTTAAGTCTGATTTTAAGGAGCCTAAGGGAAATTGATTACAATCTGGTGACAACTGCTAATTGTGATTTGCAAGGCAGTTTGGGGAATGATTTGGGTGGAAATGATGAAAAGCATGAAGTTGAGAGTTGAAGCATTATGGGAAATAAAGTTAGATGGCTAAGGAGAGTCAATTGACAATGGTATTGTTATCATCCTAATTTTATGAGGCAGGAAGCTAGAAACTATTCTTGCCTTTTCATAAATGTATTCCCATTCCTTTCAATGATCTGTCAATTTTACTTGTAAATATTTCTTGAATGTGTTCAGTTATCTTTATTTCTACTGCCCCTACTCCCGTCAAGACATCCACATTATCGTTGTGGCCTCCTATAATGCCATACTAATTGCACCTCATTCATTTATTCATTTATTCTTTTAAATTTCATTCCATAATTATTGAGCATCTGCCTAGGAATACAGTAATAAATAATGAAGACATTTTTCTGCCTTAGCGAAGTATCTAGTATAGTTGGAGGAACAGTCTTTTAATACACCTGAGTAAAATGTGATGAATACCATGACGTAGTAAACACCAGAGCTGGCCCCTTCCTGCAATGAGTTCTCACATTAAGGATGATTTCCTAAAAATACCGATATACATACCATTCCTATGCTTACAAATGTTTCAGTGGCTCAGCATTGCCTTTCAGATGAATGCAGAACTTCTCAACATTGCCTTGAGACCCTCCATGTGCTGGCCTCTACTGACCCCTCTTTCTCTCTCTCAGAGAGATTATGCAATTCCTTTTTAATTTTTTATTATTTTTTAAATTGATGCATATGCTTACCTCTTTTGTCTCTCCTTATCTCTGCACACTTTTCTTTTAGGTTCTCTCTCTTATTGAGCAATTTCTCACCTCAAGGTCTTTTCAAGTGCTCTCCTCTCTTTCTGCAAGTCTTCCCTATACCCCTCTTCACTGTAGCCTTTCTTAAATCTCAGTTTAGATTTTCTTTTCCCTGCAAAATATTCCCTGAACTCCTGTCTAGGATTGGATACTCTGTAGTCTGCTGCCATAGCAACCCATATTACCCTATAACAGTACTTGCATTTCATTGTAAAAGCTTGTTTAATGTTCAATCTATCCTGCTAGATCCTAAGTTCCATGTCTGTCCAATTTAATTGTATCCTGACAAAGATTCTTTGCTTGGTCAAACTTTAGTCAGGCACCTGAATCTTCTCCTAAACCCATCTGTGCATTTCCTTAAAAAATCTAGTTTTAGCAAATAATTCCGCTTAGTTTAGTTAGAATCCTTTATCCCCAGTTATCTGATCACATTCAATGTCTAATTAAATTCTTTATCCTCCCTCTATCCCCCAAGGGATCATCCTGGTCTGTCTTCAGCAAGAATCCTGTTAGGTTGGTTTAGCGGGAATCTCCCTTGCCTCTGGTGTTTCCTCTTAGTGATTTTACATCCGCCAACCCACACCCTGCTTCTTGGCTACAAATTCCAACTTGACTATGCTATATTTGAAGTTGAGTCTGATCTCTCTCTCTCAGTGAAAAATCCCATTGCTGTGGCTCCTATACCTGTTGTGAGGTTCCTGTGTAAAGTCTGCCTTATCGCGCTTTTCATCATGGAATAATTTTTTTTTTTTCTTTAACAATCCCTAGGGACTAGTAAAGTGCCCAGGCCAAGTGCAAAACAAATAAATAAATCCATCTGATTTAGCATCATCGTTATTTGTCCATTTTTCCTCCTACAGGTCTCTCAAATTAGTCCCTTCCTTTCATCCTCTTCTGCCTCTTTGGATCAGGCTTCAATTATTACAAGTCTCCAAACTACTCATTTTATCTTTAACATGGTTGCATTTAACCATTCTACATTTTTTTGGCCGGAGTAATCTCACCAAGAGGCAGATGTGACCATATTGTTCCATTGCTTTACGGAAGCATTTGAGTCTTCCTATTGCCAAGAGCATAAATCTCCAAATTACTGAACGCCGTAATAGGCCCTCTAATTTTTCCCCTGTAGTTCTCTGATCTTGATATTTAATGCTATTTCATGCCTCTTTGCTTTTGGGCATTCTGTTCCCTCCAACTAGAATGCTTTTTTTGTTAAATCAATCTTTACTCAAATGTCAATTTTCTATTCATCTCAAAGAACTTTCCCAACTATATCCTCTCCTCCTGAGAACTTCCTCCAGTGCTAACGAAAGCTGGTTGTTCCTTCCTTTGTGCTACTAGTGTACATTGCACATATCTCTATTAAGATACTTTCTGGTTGTCATTTGAAACATTTGTATAGCTTTTTGATTCTTCTACTGGGCTACTCTTTTATTCTAGGCACCTAGTATTTCTATTGAATGAAAAAAAAATTGGAATACAAAGCAAATTTCTGTAATTGCTATCATACAGTTAGAGATAAGGGATGTTATATATGCATTATCTACCACACTGTATCAGGGTTGTCTAGAGGGACAAATCTAAAAGGGTAGATGTATATATAAAGGGGAGTTTATTAAGGTGTATTGACTCACACAATCACAAGGTGAGGTTTCACAATAGGCCGCCTGCAAGCTGAGGAGCAAGGAAGTCAGTCTGAGTCCCACTGCTGAAGAAAGGAGACCAATGTTCGAGGGCAGGAAGCATCCAGCACAGGATAAAGATGTAGGCCAGAAGACGAAACCAGTCTAATCTTTCCACTTTCTTCTGCCTCCTTTTATTCTGGCCATGCTGGCAGCTGATTAGATGGTGCCCACCCAGATTGAGGGTGGGTCTGCCTTTCCCAGTCCACTGAGTCAAATGTTAATCTCCTTTGGCAACACCCTCACAGACACACCTGGGAACAATACTTTGCATCCTTCAATCCAATCAAGTTGACACTCAGTATTAACCATCACACATACGTCTGGCAAAAGACAATTCTTGCAGTTAAAGTTACTAGAACAGAAGGATCCTAGAGGCTCAGATGTTGTCAGTCTGTCACCTATGACTAAATAATGTTGTTCATGCAATTTGCCCACTTCCCACCTTTGTGATAGAGATTTATTCATAAGCTCACAAGTCTGGTAAACCTTTCATTGCCCACCTTTACCAATATACTTCTGGCAGTTCAGTGGGCCTGGGAACACCTTCTATAGCTTCTCCTTCCCTAGAAGTTGTATTTTATTATAGGAGCTCACCTAGATACTCATGGTAACTATATGTAATTCCTGATATTAAGATCAAGCAAAATAAGCAAACAAGAAAGTGTGCAAACAGCGTGTACCTCATCTGAAATCAGTGTCAGGATGGGCATGGGTTTTAATATCCTTAATTGTATGATGAATATACCATATGCTGATACTCATTCACATCCCTGCCATGAGGAAGGCCCAAACAAAAAATGGTTTGTCACCCTTATCCTCAGCAATATTTACACAGGATTAATCACATTTTAATGGGAATCTTATTATTTGATTTCTAATTCCTGTGGACTTTATAATTCTGAAGGACTAGAGGAATATTCATAGTAAATGAGGCATTAAAATACCTACAAACAGACAGGAAATACACAGACCAAGGTGGATTGCTAGTGTAGTCTCTGAGAAACTTTAATGGACATAACTTTCTTTTCATTCCTAGAAAAGGGGCAGTCTAAGTAATTTATGAAGCAATAGCCAGAAATTAACTATGCAAAAGCTTCCACTATCATAGGCTCTATGCAAGAAAATGGACCACAGCATGAAATATGTTTCTCAAATTGAAGTCAAGGTCAAAATATATTTTTGAGATACATATGGCTTACAAAGAGCTTATAGAGGAAGATTCAATTGCAAAGAAATGCACTTTGTAGAAAAGAGCGTTCTGATAGGGTTAGAGTTAGAATAATTTTGCCAAACACGCCAGTAGCCCAGCAGATTTTGTAATGGTTAGCTTGAGTCGTTACCTTCCTATCACCTTTAAAAGTTTAAAAGATGTGATTTAGTCCAAAAACTATTGGGGAAATGTCAAATTGTTCATTGCTGTAGATCAGCAATCACTGATGCTTCTCGTCTTAGGAAAATATTTTCATTTGAAAAACACTTTTTTAAGATTTCTGAAGAAAAGAAACATATATATCATGCATTTTTAGATCTCATTTTCAGTTTTTAAATAAGCATATAGATATACAGAGAATATTTATTTATTTATTTTATTATTCTTTAAGTTCTAGCGTACATGTGCACAACGTGCAGGTTTGTTACATAGGTATACATGTGCCATGTTGGTGTGCTGCACCTATCAATTCGTTATTTACATTAGGTATTTCTCCTAATGCTGTCTCTCCCCCTGCCCCCCACCCCACGACAGGCCCCGGTGTGTGATGCTCCCCACCCTGTGTCCGGGTGTTATTGTTCACTTCCCACCTGAGTAAGAACATGCGGTGTTTGGTTTTCTGTCCTTGTGATAGTTTGCTCAGAATGTCTGACAAAGGGCTAATACCCAGAATCTACAAAGAACTTAAACAAATTTATAGAATTTTAAAGTTGGCTAGTTACAGGGCCACAACTCAAAACATATATATATATGTATGTATACATATACACATATCATATTCTCCGATTGGAGCTATTTTTTTCTATTACTTGGATGTTTTCACATTAAAAAGACAAAACAAATAATGAATTAAGATTAAAATATTTTAAATAATTTAGATAGATACTGAAGTATCCTTCATGTTATCTGGTAAATTATTTATTTATAAATAGAGAAATCTGAAATTTTACCCACTAATTTTGGATGAAGAAAACTGAAATATTTAAAATTCTTGATGCAAAGTCTGGGGCTCAATCATTTTATTATATTCCCTAACACAAAATGTAGTTTTAAGACTTTCGGTTATTATTATACTTTAAAAATAAAAAAATGTAATTTTTTAATTGTAGAATTTAGAATATCAATACATTTTACCTCATGATTCCTCTTTTTTTCCTAATTGGAACTCTTTCACTGAATTCCACTTTTCATAACATGTGTTTAATCCAAGAATTTCTGAATGCTTTATAAGCATTGGTCTTCATATAGTTTGGTTACAAAAATCTGGAGGGTATGCTGAAATTTAGGGATATATTATGCTTCCTTCTCCCAGTGTCTTCCTCAATAAATATGGGCATCTCTGTGTAGTCTTTGTAGTTGGAAAATTGCATTTAGAGAACACCTTCTTGTGGAACCTTACATGCAGTTTCTTAGGAGGACACAAAGTTTTGTTAGAGACCTTGCCCCAAGGAGCTAACAACCTTTAAAGAAGATAAGCCATAAATTAAAAAACAAACAAAACAGTATCATAATGACAAACCTATGGTATCAGACAGTATGCATCAAGTATATGGGTATAAATAGAGGTGCTGTTATTGGGGATCAGAGAGGACTTCATGAAATAGATGGCTTTTGTTTTGGCTTAGAAGGATGGCTGGGTGGGGAACACAGGGCAGCATTATAGGACAAAGTATACTATGTCAAAAGTATGAAGATTAGAAAGTGTATGAAATGGATAGTAGTTCTTGTTCAGGAAAAGGAAAGTGAGGTGAAGCATTTTATATCACAGACATAAAATATATGAATAGTTGTTTGTGTGTTTTCCTTTCTGAAATGGAAGCCCACAAATCACATGTTTTCTAAGGTAGGCCAAGCTTTTCTTCTCTCTGTGTAGTTACAAAGCCCTGTAATTAAAGGAGATTCACAGTCGTATCAGGGAAGACTAAAGCCTCCCACAAAATTGGAATTTTCTTTTTTCTTTTTATTTTTTAAAGATGGGGTCTTGCTCTGTCTGCTCAGCTGGTGTGAGGTGGTATCATCATAGCTCACTGCAATCTCAAACTCCTTGGCTCAAGCAATCTTCCTGTCTCAGCCTCTTGAGTAGCTGGGACTACAGGTGCATGCTGCCATGGCTGGCTAATTTTTTTTTTATATTTAGAAGTCTCTTCTAGGGTGAATTTGCTGATAAAAGGAACAGACAGCTACAAATCATTACAAAGCAGTGCTGCTAAAAGTGTGTTCTGGGCCACTTCAAACTGTTGGGAACCAGTCCACAGAAGATAAGCATAGAATTTGAGAGTAAGTGTTTAAAAACTTTTATGATGATATAAAATTGCCACACCTCTGCTATGATTTGAATGATGGTGTTCCCTCCAAAATTCACTGTGAAATTTAATTCCCAATGCAACAGTATTAAGACGTATGGTCTCTGGAAAGTGATTAAGTCACAAGAACAGAACCCCCACTAATGGGATTAGCACCTTTATAAACAGGCTTGAGGTTGAAGGGGGGCGCTCTCTTGCCCTTCTGTTCTTTCTCCCATGTGCAAACACAGTGTTTGTCCCTCCAGAGGATGCAACAACAAGGCACCATTTTGGAAGTGAAGACTTAGCTTTTCCCAGATACCAGTTCTACTAGTGCCTTGGTCTTGGACTTCCCAGCCTCCAGAACCATGAGGAATAAGTGTCCCTTGATTATAAATTGCCTAGTCTTAGATATTTTGTTGTAGTAGCACATATGAATCAAGACAACATGCAAGCCTCAGGATTGGTGGACTTGTTTTGTTGAACAGGGCATACAATAGTTTAATGTGTTGACCTCTTGTCCTGTGTCATGAATAACACAAGCTGTATTTTGATCATGCTCAGGCAACTATACACCAGTCTGCGATGGGTTAGAAATATGAAAAAAAAAAAAAAAGAAAAAAAAGAAAAAAAAAAGGGTTTGTCATCACAGAGAGCTACAGAAGCACACAATTTATTTTCTTTAGCAAATGTTACTGCATGCTATTTTCTGGTTGTAAAGTTGTGTGTTTCATTCACAAGGGTTACTGAGAGAATTAATTTTCAGCCTTTCTCCTAAATTCGGCTACTGTTCTCCCAACTACAGAAACTAAGAATGAGGTGCTGTTGTTCTGATAAATAAGTCAGCAATACACTAATAACAATGCTATAAGAAGCACTTACTATGTGCCAGGCACTGTTGGAAGAACTTTACAAATATCTACTTATTGCATGTCAGGGTCCAGTCCAGGAGAATAGTAATCACATTCTGTATTTGAGTGGGGGCTATTTTATATAGAAAATCCATTACACAGGTGTTAGAGAGCTGAGAAAGCAAAAAGGAAGCACTCAGAGATAACTACAAAAAGCAGGTACCCCTCCCCTCACATTCAAGAGAACAATGGACGTTGGGGTTACCAGAATCTGGTAGATCACAGGAGGGTACCTAGCCTTTTGATGAGAGGAATCTCTAGGCTGCAGTCACATCTTATGAATTTGAGAAACAGCCCCATAGAGATCATTCTCTGAGGTAATGGCATGGAGAGGCTACTGCTTATACCTCTAAGGGGGCAAGTGTGTTGAAATAAGCTGGAAGCTTGAAGAAATGGCAACGAATAATGCTGACAAACTCGCAAAAATAAAAAAGAAGTATTTTTTCTCTTCCTCTATCTTCTAACATCCCTCTTGTGTCTCTTATTGGTAGAGCCTAATAAGATGACCACTGACAGAGGAGGATGAGCAGTGTCATTTGTAGCTCCCTTCCCCAGAGTACTATAGATCAGAGAACAGAAGAGAGTATTGGGGCTGAGACACAATCAACAAACAACAAGCATAGTCACATAATCCTATGAGGTGGATTCTATCATTATTTTATTTTCAGATGAGTAAACAAAGGGCCAGAGAGTTTAGGTGAGCTGTCTAAGGTCAACAGGTATTAGTGGAGATGAGCAACAGACATCTGGCTCCAGAGTGCATACCACTGCCCTCTATGCTCTAATGCTTCTTTGTAAAACTGGGTAGTAGGATTATTAAAGAGATTAGAAAACCAGGTTTTTACATATAATTATCACTGGCTCTTTGTTTATATGACTCTTGTTATTTTTTTATTTTCAGGTTAATACAGTTTTAACTTAATTATTCTAGAGCATTTAGAGGATTTTGCCATATGCTATCTATAAACAGGAGAAGAAAATAGGAAGAAAGCTTTATATTTCTGGTGTCATATGTATTTACTAGATCTTAATATATCTAACCATTATATATACATATAGGGCTGGAGTGGCATTGTATGATGGGGTATAGTGTTAACAGAGTTTAGTCTTTCATTTACTTTATTGATCTATTCATTCATTCCAAATGTTGTAAGGGGTGTTAAAATAGCAATGAACAAGAAAGACATAGTCTCAGCTTTCACGGAGCTTACATTTTATTTGCTCAATAAAGTAGATTGGTGAATCAGTAAAAGCCAATATGGTGACTTCCAATGTATTAGTGATCTTATTATTATATTTCGAAATGAGTAATTGAACCAAGCACAAAGGTTGTTTGAAGTTGTAATGTTCATTTTTTTTTTTGGCTTTGCAACCCAATCAAGACCAGAAAAGTGTGGTAATAATCAGACTGGAAATGACCATTTCTTCAGGACTTTAGAGGGTTAAGAACACAGAGGTAGAGAAGGGGGCTACAGATGGTATCATGGAAAAGGGCTCTAAAAGTAGTTAGAAAAAACTAACTAGAAATACATTGGAAAGAAAGTTAAAGGTTGTTGAGTAATTCTTTTCTTTACCAATTACTCTCTTAGCAATGTAAGTTCAAGATGAAAGTACATAGTTGGGGGTGTATAGGTGAACCATCATTACCTTTAGAGATTTTTAACTGGAGTATAGAAACATTGGGGTGTGGCTTTAATTTATGGTAATCAAACATGTTTAATCACCAAGGCAGAAAATCAGGCTAGATTAGGCCTGGTTTTCACCCATAGTGTACTTTTGCCATATTTGAGATATTGGTATTTCTGAGATAATGTTTTTATGGAGACATGAGAGAATTTTTGACCTGAGAAATGTATTGCAAAGTCTAGTATAATATCTATATCTTTTTTATAATGCTTATAATGTCACAGCCTAACTCTAAACATTTATGTAGAATAGTGAGGCAGAAGCTTGGACTGGAGACAAAACCATGTTAGAATACACATTATCAAAAGATACACTCTATAGTCTGAGCCGAATTATTTGGGGCCATCTTCTCCAGCATCCCCATAATAGAGAAGAAAGTGAAAGGCAAGAGGTAAACCCAGGAGTCTGCAAAACAAAGGCACTGGAGTAGACTGAAGATGTTTCCAGAGTTGCTCATTATATACAGGGTTTGAGCAGACGTGAAGACCAGAAGAGTCTACTAGTAGGGAAAAGTACTATTCTGGCTTTCATATAACAGTGAAACACTCTAATCTGAAAATTCTGTTTTTAATATCCTTTTGTGTCTTTGGGGCTTGTCTTGATTTTCCCCATTGTCTAGTTCACATTTCTCCTGCCTCAACTTCTCAACTTTAAACAAGGATTGCTGACATTTTACTCCATTTCCTGGCTTCTGATTTCACATTTTTCTTTTGTCATGGTGCCTCCCAGCATTGATCCTTTGGTGAGGAGTTTTTGGCTCAGTTCTAGGGCTTTCCATGCATATACAATGCCTTTATAGGCAGCCTTATAGTTGTTCTGGGCACTTATTGAGATAATTACCAAGGTCACCTGGCCTGAACTTACCCATATGAAAAAATGCCTGTTGTTTCTAGGTGGTAGAATAAGACTTACCCATAATTGACATATATCATTTTAAGCTTGCAAACTTTCTTTAACATTTTAAACTAGTTTTGATTTAAAAAATTCAAAAGTGTTTCACAAACTTTCTTGTTTTTAAAAAGCAGAGTATGATAAGCAACATTTAAGCATTTCTTGATGACTCATTTTAATTTTCAAAATTAACTACTATACCGCAATATAAAACAGAGTATAGTCACTGCACTAAATGGTCCCAGACAGCTATATAGTTTGCATCCTTATGTCATAATTATTTTCTGTTTCCTTTCCAGTTGTTAAGCTATCAAATCAGCTATTCTCCAGGATCTCCCTGACTTCTTTTATAATATGTTGTTGGAATTAGAAAAGCAGATAGCCAAGTTGATTAAAATAATGTCTAATCAAAGTGGAGGTCATCTCTGCTTGACGACTGGTGAAGTTTTCCGTTAGGAAAGTGCAAGGTACTGAATTCCTTGACATTGGCATTTATTGGAACTATTTACAGGTTTTTGGAAATTTACTTTGGTTCTTAGTTGGATCCTGGAAACTTTATGTCCTCATACCCTCTGAGAGTGGTATAACTTAAAAACGTTTTGGGGTTATAAGTCAACAAGGAGTCAGCATAATGTAAGGTGGCCAGGTAGACAGGGTTTGACTCTTGCTTTTGTCACCTCCTAGCTTGAACAAGTCACACAGCACGTTTGAGCCTCATTTTAGTCATCTATAAGCCAGTTATAAATGTTGGTCAGTATTGAGGGTCTTGTGTGGTATAAATCTAATACTCTATGTGGAATTATTGGTGCATAATAGGGATTTAAAACTTGTTAGTTACTTGAATGACTATAGAAAGACTATTTGCTCTTATGTGAGGCCAAAACCCAAGTCCATAACATCTCTTGAAGAAAAAGACTTCATATAACACAATGGGTAAAATAGATTAATTTACAGAGTTTATCTTTGAAAACAAAACCATATTGTTTACTATATGCAAAAGTCACTTTATTTTCAGCTTTGCCTGTCTTTATTGCTGGAATTCTTGTAATAAAATCTCTGTCCACTCCTTAGATTATTATTCTAGGGATGATCTGATGACCGGGGCCCAGACACCATGCTCCAACTTCTACAGTCTCCTCCCCCTGCCCTTTCTCCCAAATTATTGCCCTTTTCAGAACAAAATTGTATTGTGACTGAGTCTGTCAAGGTCCAGTGAGAATAATTTAACTAAATTATGAATTTATAGGCCAGAATTAAGAATGTGAGCCTGAGGGGTACTGGTTTAAAAGGCAGCATTAGCTTTCCAGTTTTTGATGGAACGATTATTTTGGTACTATTTTGAAACAACTTTTCTGGCTACTAAAATAGCCGAAGGCTGTGACTCCAGTCCCTAGAGATTGTGCCTGTATTAGACCATTTTCACACTGCTGTAAAGATACTACCTGAGACTGGGTAATTTATAAACAGAGGAGATTTAATTGACCTACAATTCGGCATGGCTGGGGAGGCCTCAGGAAACTTACAATCCTGGCAGAAGGGGAAGCAGGCACCTCTTCACAAGGTGGCAGGAGAGAGAAAAGTAAAGAGTGAAGTGGGAAGAGCCCTTCAAGAAACCATCAGATCTCATGAGAGCTCATTCACTATCATGAGGACAGCATAGGGGAAACTGCTCCCATGATCCAGTCACCTCCCTTCTGGTTCCTCCCTGGACTCATGGGGATTATAGGAATCACAGTTCAAGATGAGATTTAAGTGGGGACACAGAGCCAAACCATATCAGTGCCTTTTGGGACATTCTCTTGGAATTGGGGGAGCATGAAAACCAATGTATAACTACTGTCTAAAATCAAGGAAAGTGGAAAGCTGTGTGAATGACACACATTTCCAGAGTTTGGTAGGACAAAAACACATGAGCTTCCCTGTAAAACTAAGAGATACTACAGAAGATAACTAGATTCTATATAAAAAGATCCTGCCTTCAAAGGCTTCTTCCTGGGATGAGAGGACCCCAGAGTAAATCTCTGGGCAGAAGTTGAGGGAGAACTCTAATTTCTAGGATAGAGGTGTTCAGCCGTGGATACAAGAGACTAAAAGTGGGAAGTTGATATGGCTTAACTCTGTGTCTCCACCCATATCTCATCTTCGTAGCTCCAATAATTCTCATGTGTTGTGGGAAGGGCCCAGTGAGAGATAGTTGAATCATGGTGGTGGATCTTTCCCATGATGTACTTGTGATAGGAAATGGGTCTCACAAGATCTGCTCTGCACAGGTTTTCTCTTTGTCTGCTGCCATCCATGTAAGATGTGACTTGCTCCTCCTTGCCTTCTGCCATGATTGTGAGGCCTCCCCAGCCATGTGGAACCGTAAGTCTAATAAACCTCTTTCTTTTGTAAATTGCCCAGCCTTGGGTATGTCTTTATCAGCAGCATGAAACTGGACTAGTACAGAAGTATTTGTTAAGAATCCACAGAAGCCTTTCCTGAGAGAGCACTGCATAACAGAGGCCATTAAACAAGCAATAAAGAATAATAAATAGCCAGGCAAGTAATGTTTTGCCTTTTCCTCTAGTCTTACTTCTCCTTGTACTCAAAGGAACCTGAAGCAAAAGAGTCAGTGGATAAGGAATTGAATTGAAGTAAGGAATACTGAAAGAACTGAGGCTATACCCCATTTCCTTTCCTTTTTTTTTTTTTTTTTTTTTTTTTTTTTTTTTTTTTTTTTTTTTGCTTTTGTGTTTTGTTTTTTGAGATAGAGATTACTCTATCACCAAGACTGGAGTGCAGTGGCACCAAAGCTGGAGTGCAGCAGCACAATCATGTCTCACTGAAGCCTCAACCTCCCAGACTCAAGCAATCCTCTCACTTCAGCCTCTCCAGTAGATGGGACTACATGTGCACACCATGATGCTTGTCTAATGTTTTAAATATTTTATAGAGACAGAGTCCCATTATGTTGCCCAGGCAGGTCGTGGACTCCTGGGCTTAAGCGATCTTCCTCCTTTGGCTTTCCAAACTGCTGGAATTACAGGCATGAACAACAACTCCAGGCCCGTCCCCTTTTCCCATTACTTGTCTGAGAGGTCTTGGTCCAGGCACAATATGAGAGAGGCAGAACTTTAAACTGTATGGAGGGCAGAATTTCATTTGATTTATATTTTATATTGAACAGGACTACTTAAATCTGAAATGGGTAGTATCCTAACACCAGCAAACTTATGTCATCTGCTCAAGATAGCCTCAACAGATGGAAAAGACTCAACATAATTTCTTAAAGGCAACAGTAGAGAAAAGAAAAACTTCTTCCCAAACAGTCTTTAAATTCAATTCATTTAAAGGACTGTCAAAATAAACATATCCCATAAAAAGCTGATCTACATATTTATTTAAAGGCATCCCTCACTCATTTATTCATTTATTCAGAGTATCCCTATATCTTCTGGCATTGTCCAATAGAATTTATAACAATTTTAAGTAAATTCTAAATTAGATATCATAATATAATAAAAGAAATGCATTAATATTTTCATTTTGAGCTTCCTTATAAATGGAGATACCACATAGCAATGATAGGCATCAGGTTTGGAGGAGAGAAATGAGAGAGGACAAATAGGGTATAGTAATTACGGTGATCTAACTTCACTATTCTTTGCAATGAAAAGCAGCAGGATGAACTTTCATTCTTGAAAACGTTGACTGGTGGTACGGGTTATTGCGAGCACATTCCCTATATACACTGTGAAGACTGCCTAACCACAGTAGGAGACAATACATGTTTATGCCACAATCTTGTATTATATGTGATGTCTTGGTAATATACAACCCATTCAGGACTCTTTCCTAGAAGCTTTTTATTGAGTATCACAAAATCCACACTGTGTATACAATTTAGAGTCTGTCAAAGCAGATGAGAACATATTATGCTTACTGTCATGGGGAACAATTTCAATCAGCATCCCCACTCCAATCCCTTATTAGCGGCTGCCTATAGCATTGTGCTGAGGCTGATTCCATAATCACACCAGAGTGTGGCAGGAACACCATAGCAATTAGCAACATGTTCCAGGAACAAGGAAAAGAGAGACGTGGCAAGTGGGCCATACATTTGACAATGTCTACATTGAAGCTTATTTTTTTCCCTGCAGCAAGTCATCATTGAGGTAAAAGCAGACTATTGATTTATGTTAAAATGGAGAGAAAACTATGGTTTGATGACAGGCAACATCAAGTCATTTTACAATACCCAAAGTAGCATGTTACTTTTGATCTTCTTACTTGTTTGTCTAACTATTAATCCAACATCAGCAGCGTGTTTCCAGAGATGGACATGACTCCTAGAATGGGGAAATGAGCAACTGAAGACTTACCATTGCAAGTACGTGAGTCCATAAGGTGTATGGACAAATGCCCAAGAAGCCACCACCAGCTCCAGCTTTCTCGAAGTGAAGGGTGGGAATGTATATATTGTTGATTCTCATTATTCACAGCAGCTATATTCTATAATGTCACTGCAAACACTGAATTAGTGAATACTGAACACTTGCTCCTAGGGCAAATACAGGGTTAGGTTCCTGTGAGCCTCTAGTCACACATTTTTCTTGACCAATCAATAACATTGATTTAGGTGTGTTTATGTTTAAAATTTCTTACTTAATATACACTGTTGATTCATTAACACTGAACTCACAACCAACAGCACACTAATTTATGCCTGAACAAACTTACCTAACACATATTTTCTGCATAAGGCACATCACAGTCTTCTTGTATTTAGGAATGCCACACAGCTCTTCAGCCTGATTCTTAGCAGCATTTTAAACAGTGAAATCATTAACAAAAGGCACTAAAAAGCCAATACTATGCCACTGAATAGACCACAAAAATACATTTGTTTACAGTATGAAACAAGAACTTGTTTACAGAGCTGAAACAAGAAAACAGAGAATATGTGTATAAGGTGACTCAAATTTTTCACCATTTTGAGCATGATCACGAATGACAGTAAATGTATCAAGAGTATTGTTTGGGGGATTACAAATAAATTTTAGTAAACAGGCAAATTCACAAATATAAAATCTGTGAATAATGAAAATTAACTGTATGTTTGTGTGTATGTATGACTTTATAACTGGAAATAAAGATGCAGCCTTTAACCGAAGAGCTCCCATTTAATTGAAAAATTATGACTAGTACAACCAAAATATTCAAGGAAAACACAAACTTGATACATAAGAAGACTAAACTCAATGGTTGCAATGCTAATACGAAATTCAAGCAGGAGTCTCTGGAATACTCCAAGCAGAGATATTTTTAAAGAAGTAGGAATTGTGCTGAGCATTTGAGCGTTGGATTAAATTTGTTTAAAAGGAATGTAGCATATAATGGACCTCAGGTAATGGTTCAGAGCGAACAAAGGTTTGAATGCAAGAATGATGCTCTGAGGGCCCCTGTAGCACTCCAGAACCAGCAGCACATGGAAGCAAAGATGGACTAGAGAGAATGACTGAGCCTACTGGAACACACAGAGCAGCCGGTCTGAGGATCTCATTCTGTAATCAGATACATACCCCAGTTTGACCTTCATATTCTGATTTCAGGCTGAGGCTCCAATAGAAGAATGGCTGTGCCTTTTATGTATGTGTGTATTTAACTAAATTAAGCATGCGGCATTCTGCACAGATGGGCACTTGATAAATTTGTTTATTGGTTATTCTTCCACTCCTGCCTTGCCTAAGAGAAGTGAAGGATTATAGTTTTTTCACCCTTTCTCAGAAACCTCGCAGTGTGGGAGCAAAGTATTCCTTTTCATTGCCATTCCTTTCCCCAGGATAAAAGAGAGAAAGTAAATTAAGCCATAACAAATATTAGCCCACGTATGCTACTAAGTGTTCCCAAGAAAGTGGAGGTTAAATAAATCTACCATGTGGCTTTCAGAGTTGTGGTATAGTCAGGGGCAACACCCATAAGGACTTTATTTCTGCATGCTTTCTGAGAATATGCCCATGATTAAACTCTGTGCTGTCATTTAAAATGAGGGAATTAAACAACCAGCAATTAATATCATGCTGGAGTATTATAGTCATATCTGCAAGAGTTTAGATACCTTTATTAAATGTATTATTTTAAAGCATATAAATATTTTTAATTGTTTCTATTTCTACCAAAGGTCTTATTTAGAAAGGGATGGATGTTGCTTGGGTAAGATGACAGACTCAGGCAATCTTCTTGGGCAGGGATTGAGAACATTTTTTGTAAAAGTTCAGATAACAAATATTGTAGGCTTTGCCTAAGAACAGTCTCTTTCACAACTGCTCAACTCTGCCATGTGAAACCAGTCATAGATAATACATAAGTGAATGAGAATAGCTGTGTCCCAATAAAATTTTATTCATGGGCATTCATATTTGAATTTTAAATATCTTTCTCATCTTATGAAACAATGTTCTTTTGATTGATTGATTTTTTTTCAACCAATTACAAATTTAGTGGCCACTGTTACCTTGTGGGACACAACGAAAGAGATTTGGCCCAGAGGTTGTAGTTTTCAGACACCTGCTCTTAGGTAAAAGAGAGCCAACACTTTTCAGAGACTGAGAAAAAGGCCTTGGGCAGGCTAGGGGTATAATTGTGAATTGTGAATCCAGGTTAAGAGGACAAGGTTCATTGTCCCTGAAAAGCTTAAGTATTTATCCTAAAGGTACTTTCTCAGGGACTGGAGTCACAGGCCTTGGCTACTTCAGAGTCTAGAAAGATGCTTCAAAACAGGACCAAAGCACCCACTTGCAGTATTGCTTCAGGCTCTTCTGGCTAAGAAGAGTAGGGAAATTAGAGGAAAGGCAAAATATTACTTTCATGGCTATTTATTATTCTTCATTGCTCTTTTAGTGGTCTCTGCTATGCAGTGCTCTCTCATGGAAAACTTGTGTGTTCTTAAGAAACACTCCCTACTCTCAATCTCTTGCACCTATGTTGAAGACCTCTATCCTGGAACTCAGAGTTCTTCCCCAACTCCTGTTCGGAGTCTTATTCTGGGATCATTTCACGCCAGAAAGAAGCCCTTAAAGGCAAAATCTTTTTGCTAGAAGAGGCAGGGAAATACTAGGTAGGAAAGGGCAGGGTCTCTGGCAAGGGTTCTACCCTAGAGCCTGGACCCGTGACCCTAAATGAGAACTTCATATCCTCATTTTCCCACCTGAATGTTGTCTTTTGGCCCATGACACCCCTTATCCTGTGTGCATAAAACCCCCAAACTCCACTGGCAGAGGAACACAGAGTGGCTTGTCAGAGAAAGAGAGAAGTGTTTGAATGTCAAGAGAAGAATAGTCAGCTGGACATCAGAGACTATGGAGAGGAGTTTGACTGGGGATGGCCAAACTCCAGGGGAAGATTATCTTTCCATTCCCTCCCCTTTCTAGCTCCCCATCCCGCTGAGAGCTACTTCCACTGCTCAATAAAATCTCTGCATTTACCATCCTTCAAGTCCATATGATCTGATTCTTCCTGGATGCCGGACAAGAACTCAGGTGCCAAGAGGGCAGGGTGTGAAAGGCTGCCATCATGGCCCTCCACTGAGCTAGTTTAACACTTAGCCATCTGCAGAGGGCAAATACTAGAAGAGCATTGTCTGTAACACGTACCCTGTGGGGCTCCAGAGGTCATGGGCAACCCTTAGATGCTGCCACAGGTTGGTACAGGGTTTGTTCCTGTCAGTTCCCAAAGGCATTCACCCCGGCTTCTCCAACTGCTCACTGGCATGCTCCCTTTTCTGCAAGGGGTTTGAGTGTGGTGGTCAAGCAAATGAGCCACCCCTGCTGCAGGTCCCACAAGGGGGTCAAGGGAACTCTCCTATTTCATTTTCATAAAGGCTCTAGCCCGGTTCCCTTCTATAGTTTCTATTTGGCTTATAGAAAAACTCACATGTCCTTGTCATACCAAACTTTGGAAATTTGTGCGATTGACATGGTTTTCCTTCCTCCTTGATTTCAGGCGAGAGTCATGCACTGGTCTTCATGCTCCCCAAATTCCAAGAGGTCTACGTCAAATTTCTAAACAATTATCTTACTGCATAAAACGTTTGTCGTATAATGGCATCTAATGCATCATCCTCTAGTTAAGCTCAAAAATGTTGAGTAGGGAGGTCAATATCTCTTCCCTGTTACTGATCCTCAGTTTCTTTCTCAGAAGGTGGTTTTATGCCCTCTCTCACTTAGCTTGGAATTTGGGAGAAGATGCATTCTCCTCTCTTCCATTATACGAAGGGAAGAGAAATGCCACAGTACTCCTTATTTCTACTAATTTCGCTCCATTTTTCTTCCCTCTCTGATCAATCTCTCTTGAATTTCGTATCTTTCCTTACATGGGGCAGTGGTGGACCATAGGCTAAGGGTTGCAGAGCTGATTTTGTCTGCCTCTTAGAAAATCCTCTGGGGTTGCTGTGTTTGTTGTATCATTCATTGCTCTCAGCTTTGGGGCCTCATCAGGAAAGCAGAAGTCTTACATAACATACAGAGTGCACTTGTAAACCACTATTTAGGCTGGTTTTACCCTATCTATTACGGACTCTCAGGAGAAACAAAGATCATAGATATCAGTTAATTCACCCATATGATGGTTAAATTTCCTCTGCAACATCCCTGTGGATAACTTGTACATCTTCAAGTCCTCCAATCATGGAAACAACTCATTGTATTTGGGAATAGCATTAGTGAGAAGTCCTTCCATGTGTCAAGGCAAAATCTGCTTTTCTGTAATTTTCCCTCAACCTTCCTCCTCATTCTGTTCTTTGAAGCTAAACGGGACAAGCTGTTCTCTTCTGAGGAGCTTTTATATGAGAATCTTTAAATATGTGAGGATAACAGAGATTATTATTATTTTCTTTTTTCTTCCTTGAAGACTCAGGATTCCCATTGACTGCAATTGTTTCGTAATGAGATTGTTTAAAATCCTGTCATTAAACGGGTCTTGTTTGGACACAATTCATTTCCCAAGTGGGGTTTGACCTACACCAAATTGAATAGAAGAATCATCATCCTTCTTGTGGGAAACCGTGCTTCTAAAATCCGCTCCTCCCACCTCTGAGCCTCTTTTTCCTGAAGGAATCCTATTCACTCTTTAGAATTTAGGCCATCTTTTTCAATATGTCTCCTCTTCCCCTTCCTCTTTTCTGAAATGTCACTGTATATATGCATCTTTATTTTGGTGTATGTCCTATTGAATGGTAAATTAATTACTTAATCTTCTATCTGTTTTTCCCAGCAAATGCTAAGCTCTTGAAACAAGGACAATGTGTTATGCATTACTAGTTTCCCCTTGTGTCTTTATGCCTGGCACAAGTTGGAGACTTGATGAATGATACTGAATAAATAAATAAGTGAATGCAGCCTAAGACTCCCTTCAGCCTTCCTAGTAGTGGTATCATACAGTTGCACCATGTTGAACACTTCGCCAGCTTACATTTCTGAGAGCTTTTCACTTTTGCTCAGCTCACTCGGGTTTTCCCCATTATACTTATACCAATTATATGTATTTTAACTCCACATATGTGTTGAAAAGTTAACATCTGAAAAGTACATCTTAATGAAAAGTAATTCCAAATTATTTTAGTCTGTTTATAAATCCAGAGTAGACCTTATGTTAACTCACAGTATAATACGTACTTGAAAACAATTAACATTTTATTTATTTTAGCCAGTCTTTTTGCTCCTTCAAATTACCCTCCTCTAGGGGGATTTTATCAGCTGTAAGATGGATCAGAGACCCTTCTTAGGGGCCTGCCAGGTCCCCGCAAGCATGGAAATAAAGAAAAAAATCTTGAGTCCCTTCAAGGTAAATTCTAGGCACCTAGGTAGTCTTGAAAAGTAAGTGAGCAACCACATAAGCAAGAGGATATTAACAATAGTCTCCTAAGCAAGACAATGTCAGAAGGTGTTTTGGTTCCCTGTGGAAATGAAAAGTTAAAATCTTAACATATGTTCTTGGGTTGTTCTTCTGAAATCCCCACCAAATGGAAAATGCCAACTGCTATCACATAGACCTTGGAGAAGGAAGACCTGAGGACACTACTCTGGTCTCTGTTTTCGTTCTACATTTCTTCCTGAGGGGTCTGGAGAGAGTCACATTCTTGGGCCAAACCAATGTCTAGCCTCCATGTATTGTTTTATGATTTTGCCTACAACTTCTGCTCTCCTGGAATGTATCCTTACCTTGAAGAACTCTTGCTTATAAGCCATCTGGGAGTTTGAATCTTAAGCATTAGCTGCCCATTCTCCTTGCTTGGTTGGCACCATGCAATAGATGCCTTTTTCTTTAACTGCAAATCTTGATGTCAGTGTCTGGCTTTCCTGCACTGGGCAAGGAGACCCCAGTTTGGTTTGGTAGCAGCTGTTTATATAAAACTTCATGAAATCCCCCCATTGTGAACCTGGAAGTCAACAAAAACAATAAAGTAAATTTTGTTTGTTTTTTGCTTTTGTTTTATTTTGAGAACAGAGAGGACTGTGGGGGAAGAAAGATATACTGTTTCCTATTCCCAAGCCATGCATTTTGGATGATGTGATACCTTTGTTGGTTCATGTCTGCAGCTCCTTAGACAGGTTCCTTTACTGTGTTCCTGTGCCGCCTCCTCCTTCAAGACCAGATCAACTTGTTCATTTCTGAAAGCAATCATTTGGTACAAAGTGTTACAAAACGATGTATGAGCAACTCAAGTATTTCTCAGCCATAGAATACTGGGCAGATAACGTGGAAATTCACTTCCCCCATCTGTGATTTTCTGTTCTTTTCAATTGTCCTTTATTTTCCTTTGACTTTTCATTTGGTGTGTAAAACAGGCAAATGAAAGTAATCCTGATTAATGTCATTCATAATTTCTATTGTGCATCTACTAGGTGCATGGAATTTATTATGGCAGGTTATATTTTAAAGGGTATAGTGTGGGAACTGTTGTCAAACTATAATATATAAACCGATTTTGACCATTTATCATAAAATTATTATCTTTATACTAGCCATATCATTATTTACCGTATGCTCAAATGTGCTCTGTTTCTCTTCTGGTTCTATTTTTTTTCCGCTTGTGGAGAAATGCCTCTAGTTATATAATGGAGTTCCATGGAAAAGTCAGGTAAGGTTATACATAAACTTATTGGACTTGGCTATTTATAATTTGTCATTGTAGGTGCCTGAATACACAAGGAAGGAGAAATGAAAATAAGGAATCAGGAAAGATTAGTGACATGCCTTGGAATGAATCTGGAACACCTTGCCTGTGGTCTGAGCTATAGGTTTCACATTTTTAGAGCATTTATCGAAGGGTCCTTGCTATAATCAAAGGCAATTTTTCAGATCCCATGATTATATTCACTAGGAACAGAAGTGTATTTTAGTAATAACCGGATGTCTATTTACATGTCATCAACATTTTAAGTCGTTTTCCTGTATTTCTTAGTCCTCCAAAACTCCTGAAATTCAAATTCTGCCTCCTCTCTAACATTTAGCACATTGTTGGTGCTCAATAAATGTTTAACAGTTGGGATACTTATGTTTAACAGCTGCAACATTGACTCCAAGGACAGCTGCATTTTAATGGTGTGTGAAGTGATTTATACGTAAGCTTCTAAAACTCATAACTAAAGCACTTAGCACTTTAGGCTCCTCTGGGACAAAAGGTGATAGATTAAGGTAAAATGGTATTATTATTTAATTCCGAAAGAGGTAAATTACACTGGCAAAATGCTATCTGATGTTACTGGCAAACCGCTGTGGTCTGATGCTTTGTTGCCATCAGGAAACGTGGTCCAGTGGTGGGAGCTGTGGTGAAGGAGGCAGGAGTCCTGGGTACTATTTCTGGTTAATTCACTGACTTCCTGGGTGACCTTGGGCAACTCACTTAACCTCCTCATGCCTCAGTCTCCCTCCCTAGGAGTAGAACTGAGCAGTCCTTTCCACGATTCTGGTTTAAAAGGACATTTTAGAGTAAAACCTTGAAATGTTTCATTTGGCAATAACATTTTTTGCAGTAATGAGTGATTTGTTTTTCTCCCAGCTGCATTGTTGGCTGTTAGAAAGGCAGTGTATATTAACATGTCCTTAGCCTGAACACACAACGTGAGTTCCCAGAGTGGCCATGGGCACAGGAGTTTGTATTTCAGAACAGACCAATATCACTGCCAAAGGCACTTTGATTTTATACCATGCACACTTCTTATGACTTTGTCCTTGCCATGTTTAAAGAGATTTTGAGACAAAGAAATAAGCACTTCCCTGAATCCTTGGGTGGTGAAAGTTGTCTGGATTTTGAATTGACTCTTGCAGTTTGAGAAGAATCTCTTCATGTGTTTGGGGAAAATAGTGAACAAATCCCAAACTTAAAGCTTCTGCTGATTGCTCAGTTGAAGAAGAGAGTAGAGGACAACAGAGGGGTGCCTCTTCCTGTCTGTGCAAGCCTTGTGAGCCTGCTGAATGGGGATGTCATGCGGTTGGAACAGATGGCATTTCAGATCCTGTAGTTGCTATATCTTGAATTCTGACCATGTTACTTCACTCTAAATTCCTGGAATGGCTACTTTGGCTGCTGTATTTCTGACAATGTGTAGACAGATACCTAACAATTTATCCACACCACTGGGTAGATACAGGTTCTTTAGAAAATTGATAGGCATGAGGTGTGAGGGGTAAAGAGGAACAAAGAGCGTAAGAGAAGATCATTATATAAAACAGATTCTATTTTGTTTCCTTGATTAACAGACTAAAATGTTCCAATGAATTTTTTTCCTGAAGAGTTCTTATCACTTATAAGACTGGATTGGGCTTTTTGGTGGATATGGAGAGTGTCACTGACTTATCCTCATTTTAACTGTCTTTAAAAAGACAATAATTAGCACATCATTGAATAGTTCAATGACTCCTGTACAGGGAAATTGGAGTGACCTTGAAAGGAAAAAAAAGATTATATAGGCAGTATAAATTCACTCAGCTACTTTTTTGAGTTTATAGCTGCTGGATTGCCATCAAAATTTTTTTTTCTTTACTGATGGTGGTTATAAACTGTACTATGATTTATTGTTATTTTGTGATTTTGTTTTTTAAAAAAGCTCACTTCGATTTTGTGCTTTGCATATTTTGAGAATAGGCGCTAACATTTGTAAGATTCTCACATATGTGGATTGAAAGGCAATCAGATAATTGGTTAGTCATTTATTTTCAGTTTTAATCAAGAAATTAATGATTCTTAGTTTACAATAAAGAAGAAATATTAACCATAAAACTAATTTTAGTATTAAAATTCCTTCAGAATAAATGTTTGATATTGTGAGTCTAAAACCGGTTACTGCACAAAAGTATATAAAACTCTATTTCCCACCATTATAATAACTGTTTTCATAATGGACGTTTTGTTAATTTAAGGTTTCTTAGGAATGTAACTTACAGATTTTTGCAGAAGAGGCAATATACACTAAATACCAACATATCCCCATGTGAAAAAATATATGTCCTTAGTATAGAGAGTAAAACACTTAAAGATTTTATGACAAGGGAAATGAAAAGCTGGATAAAGAGAGAGTTGTCAATTATTGTTAAAAATGTCTTTGTTGATTTGACTATGTTGATTATGTAGGTATTTTGAAGAAGACATTAATAATCAGTTAATGATGGAAAGATCAGTGTTAACCTAAGAAAGAGGTATTGAAGAGAAAAAAAAAAACCCTACAAAAAATCCCAACAATAAAATAACACACACACACAAAAGCATACATTGAATTTTGTAAAATTAAGGCATGAAGCCAGATTTATCAAATATGTAGTCTATGTCAAATCTTTGTGAATCATCGAAATCAGACAGAAGCTGAATTACCTGATTTGCTTGATTTCTCGGAGTGAAAACAATAACAATTACTGACTGCTTGTTATAAACAACAACCCTATGGAGCATATTTTATTAACTCTTCAAAAGGGTTAAGTAATGTGTCCAAGATCGCATAGCTAGTAAGTGGTAGAACTAGGAATACAGCACAACCTGACTCTTCAGTCCACACTTTGAACCGCTATATTGTACTCTCTCTCCAAGGGTTTTATGAATGCTAAAGAAATGGTAGCACTGGGGAAGCAAGGTACTAGCTCAACTTAAACATGCTACTAAAATATTATCTATACTAGGAAAATTACCTTCGGGAGATGTTGACTCACCTATCTTCCCTTACCCATGATCTACACAGAACAAAATGCACACACAGTCATATGCATTATCAACATGTAAGGTAGTTTTACAGTGTAATAGTACTATCTCAGAATTGCAAGGACCACAGATAATTTTTAAAAGTTCATGTCAGGAACTCTGAGGGTTTGAGATCTTCCCTGCTTAGAAGCTGAAGAGTGAGCTTGCTATAGATTCATGCATACCATAAGAAGAAATGAGATTCCTGAGTCAGAAACAAAGGACTTGGTTATTTATGGCACAACAGGTAGCATAAGATTTATGTTTGCACTGGTTCCCCTCTCCCCATAGATCTCACGGGGATCACCAGGAGACAGTCCCAGGTGGATGCTGTGCCTGCAATGTGTTTGTGTCACAGCTGAGAAATCCAAGTCTGTAAAAGAGTTACCAGCAAACCTGGCCAACCTTTGCCCAGAGGGAGATCTCACTATGTTTTCTTATTTGTATTATGTTGGTCAGCAAACAAATATGCCCTTTGCCCAGGAGAGTGACACTCTTTCTATCATTTCTTGAAAAAATGTCTTGAAAATACATTTTTGAAAAGATAGTCTGAAATGAGTTATCATCAACTCTGCTCACAAAACATGAATACACACGTAAGAGAGACATAAAAAGCTGTTTCGCAACAACGTATTATTTCCTATAATCCATGCTCTCTCATTTGACCCTTATACAAATTCTGTGAGATTAATATGGTAGGTCTTATATATTTTCCATTTTACAGATTTCACTACTTATAAAATGGTTCTGTTGGCTAAATAAGACTAACATAGCTTCCATAGCCTGGAAATAGTTTAGTTGACGAAATATATAGGTGTATAGGAAAAATGCCAAATATACAAATTGAGGTTGAAAGGGATTTAATACTTATAGTATGAAGGATTAATATAAAAAGAATTTTTCTCCAGTAGTATTTTATATTCTCTATGTTTAGTAGCGACTTGATCAGGGATAAAGAAGTTAAGTACTAGCAGTCACTAGCAATTGATGGAGGAATAGAAATAAGAACAATATACCTCCCAATTTATATTATAATTAAATGGAAAAAGATGATCTGAATTGATGCACTATTTAGAAATATTACGTTAAGTAGTGTGTATCTGTATCAGAATACCATTAAGTGCATGATGTATTATATTCTCAATTTCTAAGGTGTGTAACATCTAGGTGTGCTCTGTTTGGGGCCGAGGCATCCTTTAATAATTGGTAGAACTTACATCCCAATGAGGATGGTTTACTCCAGGAATTTCAAAGCAGTTTGCTTACTATCAATTGGCTCCTTTATTTTGACAAGACAGGTTAGATTTGAGCCTACTTTGATAAATACAATTAAGTCACAGAAAGTTGGTTCTCTAGTGTTAATAAGCAAAGAAGGGATATCACTATTGTGTGGTTATGTGGAATTGTGAGGATTGAGGGAAGGATGGCTCATGTTTCCATTGCAGGTCTTACATGATCATTTACTTAGAAGTACTCTTTGGGTTTGTGGCTATTTCAACACCAAATGAGATTATCATTTTCCCTTTTAGGGAGCTCTTCCATTACAATTAATGACTCACACAAGCTGAAAAATGGCCACAACTGTACCACATCCAAGACATGTTTGCAGTAAATTCTGGAAGATTTAACCTCATCCATCAATTGAATGTGTTGTCCTAAATACACATGATCATTCAAGCCACAGCACCTTTGTGGCAGTTGACAAGCTATCCTTGTTCAGTGGGTGTTTAAATCTTGTCCTTCGGCAAAGTGAAATAAAAGGAATGTTCTCATTAAAAGTCAAAATCTAAAACGCAAAATTCAATCTGTCAAGCCGTCAAGTGTATTAAAGGTGAAAAATAAAGCTGCTAAGACGCTTGGGTCTTTTTTTAGACTGTTTCCCTGGCGAGAAGAGAGAATCTTTCTGAGACAGGAGTCCTTTTTATACACATTTCATAATAGTTTGTGCACCTACACGTAAGCTCTGAGCCAATAACATTTAGGTCCTGTTAACACATTTATACAGGTTTCTAATCAACAAGTGGTTATTAATTTGAAGTATATTTTAGTGACTAGATCTTCAAACCTATCTGCCTCCCACCAGCTTCCAACTCAGATATATATGTCATAGAACAAACGGGAATTCAGTATGAAAGATTAAAATGGACTTAATTCAATGTCTAAGATATGACCTTTATTATGAATTATCCCTTGTAAAATGTTTATTCATACCAACATCTGTAATAATAGTCGTGAGCAGAAATGATGCAAGTAATATGTTTTTCTCATGGATAGCCACATTTCAGGTCAGTCCTAAAAGAAACTTACTATCAAAATTTTTAGCTAAATGCTATCTTTACCGGGGGATGAGGTAGGGTTGTCACATAAAATACAAATGGCCACAAATCTGAATTTCAGATACATAATAAATGTTTTTTTTTTAGTATAGATATGCTGTAAATACGGCATGGGACATACTTATGCTAAAATATCTATTAGTTGTTTATCTGAAATTCAATTTTAACTGGAGGAATACTTCTTTTATCATGATTATTTCTGTCTTAATCGGCAACCTAGGGGCGAGGGGAAGCCGTCGTTTGAAGAAAGGAACGCGTCTGCTGAAGTCTCAAGTAGAAAAGGAGAGGGATACACACTTATTAAGGTAGCTCTGGTAAAGTTTCCTCTATCTTTCCCCAGTTTACCAAACGAGGTGGAACTCATTGACTAGGGGAAAAAAAAAATGTCCTCACCGCTGTCGCGGCTCACTTATGAAGGCATTTTCTTTTCCCCTAGAACTGAAAAATCAAAGCCGCTTGGAGCCTGATTTATTAGTTTTCCCCGAGTGTCATGCAGCCACTAGATGGCAGTAGCAGCCCATCATACCCCGCCCCCTCCCTGGCGTCCTGGAGCCAATTTTCTGTACCTTGTCCTCTTTCTCTTCGCAGGTTTCAGCTTGTCACTTTTCTTCTCCCTCTTTGTTTTCTATTTTTACTTTTATTCAAATGCCAGAAAAACCAGCTGGTTGAAGAAGTCATGCGGTGCTCCACACGTTTATCACAGGGGGTGCTGTGACTGAAAAGCCTAACTGATTTTCTAGGCTGCTGGAGCTGGATATCAGGCACCAGGGCACAAGGACACTTGCACAGGAAGCTGTGGCTGGGTAGATGAGGACAAAGAGTGTGATCATGCTTTGCTAAGTCCAGGACACAAGTCTGATCCTCCTGCATTTGAGAATCTCTCTCAGCTGCAGCTAGGTGAAACTCTGTGAACAAGCAGCTCATGGGGCACTTGCTACAGGTCGTGGAGTTGGAATTTTAGTGTTCCTTTTCAAGACACGAATTTTGTTTTCAGGAAAACAAAAACAAGAAAACAAAAAAACCACATTGAATTACAAAACTATTCACACGGAGGTATCAGGAATTGATCTTCAGTTTATAGAGTGCTCCTTACAGATTTTTAAAGTTGGTAAGTGAGAGAAGAACTTTACGTTTTGTTAAAATCTATTTGATTAAAACAGGATCTGCTAAAATTCTTACTCCGAAAAAGTAGAGGAATGGAGAATACTGTGAAGCAAATGGGTTAGATGAATTCAAATCTTCCTGTCACCAAGAACATGGTATCCATAGGGCGAAGGCAGTCCTACCTTTTCCTCACTGTTCCCCTTCCCTTCTGCCTGCCCCAGCCACTGCAGTTGTAAAGAAGGTACATGTGCAGAAGACCTTGCTATCGATATTGACTGGTACCCTTGTTCCAGAATTCACACTTGAGCTTTTTTCCAGGAATATAACCTCTTGTATTTAAACATTTGTGTGTGTGTGTGTGTGTGTGTGTGTGTGTGTGTGTGTGTTTGAGACGGAGTCTCGCTCTGTCGCGGCCCAGGTTGGAGCGCAGTGGCCGGATCTCAGCTCACTGCAAGCTCCGCCTCCCGGGTTTACGCCATTCACCTGCCTCAGCCTCCGGATGGGACTACAGGCACCAGCCACCTCGCCCGGCTAGTTTTTTTTATTTTTTTATTTTTTAGTAGAGACGGGGTTTCACTGTGTTAGCCAGGATGGTCTCGATCTCCTGACCTCGTGATCCGCCCGTCTCGGCCTCCCAAAGTGCTGGCATTACAGGCTTGAGCCACCGCGCCCGGCCACTTAAAAAGGAATTTCATATGTAAAATTCTACTTTGTAATTCTCTGTAAATTATTTACTTTATCCTGCACTGGTAATTCATAAGCAAATAGTTTTCCTTGAAGGAGACAAATAAACACAAATTACATTTCAATAATATTTTCCATTGATTAATGTATAATTTGGAATGATCATTCATTCATGCATTTATAATTCATTTGTTCATTCATTTATACATATTTTATTTATTTATTTCACAAATATTTGTCTTCTATATTCCAGGCAGTGTGCTAAAGGCTGGGGAAACAAAACAAAACAAAAACAGAAAAATGGATATTGCCCAGGCTTCATATGATTTATAGTACATTTGATGATTTGTCTTAATGAAAGCTATATATGAACTTAGGGATTTTAAAATTAGAGGCAGCGTAATGTTGTTTTCCTGTCCCTCTGGAATGGGGAAACTAACATTTAATGAATGCCTCCTATTAAATTCATACACTATCTCATTTCTCACTTTTCACTCACGTATGTCATAAATGCATAGATAGACAAATGTTTACCACTTTCAAACAACTACTTGTAAATTATTTGGTAGAAAAAAATGTCAATGTATCTCCTAATCATACACTTTCTCCATACACTTATTCAATGGCAGTTATTGGAAGATTATTCAGTGCCAGATGTGTGGTAGATACGGTGGGTAGAATGGCAGATGGACAATGTCCCCGCTCTCATGGAGATTATATTTGAGAGGTTATAACAATTACAAATTAGAACTATGAATTTTACTACTTTAGCATTAATCGCTAGGGAAAAGGGGATATCCTTTCTTCTGTGAACAAATAATTCTTATATCTGTATTCTATAAATCAATGAGACCTACTCCACAGAACCAAGAGAATCAGTGTGGAGAGTAATTGGAGACAGTAAGCTCTGCCTACATACAAGTTTCCAAGGGAAGTACAGACTCAGGGTCTTACATCCAAGACAAAATCTTCCGTACTCCTGTACCTCATTTTATAATAAGCATAATATCAAAACAGAACACAGAATTTATATAAATGAATAGATATTTGTCTACTCCCTTCTCCAAGTGTTGAAAAATATTTGGTATAATGTTTTGAGTGAAGAATAATAATCATTTTGACATTCTGTGTATTTAGTGGACTATCAGATCATCTGTATTCTCATTTACTTCTATCGAGACTAACTCTTTTCTATTATCTATCAATCTATCTATGTGTCTGTTATCTATCTATCTATCTATCTATCTATCTATCTATCTATCTATCTACAGCTATCTATCATCTATCTAAATTTGGAAGATGATTACCTAAGACTGTTAAAAATTTTCTGGGATCCAGAGACACAATCAAGCATCAAATACTGCACATTGCTTAGCTACACAGGGTGACAAAAAGTTCCCACAAGGAGGTTGGCATAAGCCTTCCTTTCAAACTTCAACTAAAATGCTGACGGGCAATTTTCTTTATAGGCAAAGCATGATGGGGCTGCAGTTTTTATGGATTTCTGAAACCATACGGGTTTCAATTGTCTCTCAGGCCAATTCTTCAGAAAACTTTGCTCCTATTTCATCCCCAGACTTGAGTTTGCCAACTCAATACAGCTAAATATAAATGTAAATGTAGATGGAACTTTTACTTCTTAACATAAAATGCTTTTTATTTGATTTTCTCTTGATTGCTGCCAACATGAGTTGATAGATACACTGCATTTTTGGTTGCTGGAATTTGTTGCAAATGTTGGAGCAAGGGGTTGATTGATCGGAATAAACATGTAGCAATGGCAACAGCTGTTAAAAAAAAAAAAAAGCAGAACAGGGAATGAAATAATTTAAAATAAACAGTAGTTACATTTATGACATACATACTGCCTGGATATTTTTAATTTTCCTTGCCCTCACTGAAAATGAAACATTTGTGCAGATAGCAGGAAAATAACTACATTTCAAATTCGAATAGTCATCCCTCAGAAATATGAGCCTTCTCTTAGACCTTTTTCAAAAATGTATTTCAGTGTCTTTCTTTTTTTGCATTAGGCTTAATTTTCTAATAATTGTTTCTCTATTTATTTCATTTTTTAATATACAGCTAGTCTTTTGCAAATTGTTTTATTTTCTGTGTGCCTCTCCTTAATCTTAACTTTTAAAAGTAGATAATATCAACAAAAGTTACTTTGTTATTAATATCTACCTTTCTTTTCATCATATAATCATGTAATGGTGGATATCTGAAATGACATTTTGGTTTTTCACAAATTCTGAAACTTTTAAAGATGGATATTTTAGTGATCTCCCTATAATATGGAAATCTTTTTCCCAAGGACAATTGGGTTTAAACAGTCTAATATGTCGCAGAAATTTGCTTTTTGGGGTTGGCAAAAGAAGCATTTTCTTTAAAATCTTTTTTTTGTTTTGTTTTTTAAAGAGTGTTTTCTGGTCACAAAAGAAGAGATTGTGAGAACCAAGGTGGATTTTGGAGACCACGTGGTCCAAACTTCCATTATTTTGGTGCTGGTCTTGTGGACTGGAGAGGTTGAGGGACTTTCTCCACCTCTCAGAACTCGTGAGGGAAAAAACCAGGTCTAAAATTCAAAGTCTAATCTTCAGTGACCAATGACTTTTTAATATTTTTTTAAAGTGGCTTCTCACTGTACAATATCAACCCAGAGATATGATTTCTGCTCCCTAACATTTTACTCACGCATTCATGGCCTTGAGTACTCAGAAAAAAAATAAGAGCAGGTTTTAGAGTTTTAGATCTTAATTATCCCATTCATTTCTCCTCTTCCTGGGAGACAAGTTGGATTATCATTTCTCTATTACTGACAAGGAAATTGAGTTACAAAGAAAAGAGTTAAGAAGTACAATGCAGCACTTAACCTCTGATTAAGGAAAAACTTTGTCTGAAAAGGTCCTTTGTAAATCTGTTGTTTGCATCTCAGAATTTATTTCTCCATAGAAAAGTGAAGTTATACATAATGGTTGAGTTCCTAGGGAAAAGCACTCAAAAATTTATTTTATAGAGCTGGTATCAGAATGTAGCTCTGAATGAAGACCAATGTAGAATATATATACGTCACCTTTAATAACACTTCTAAGGGGAAACTGGGTTCTGAGTTCCATCATGAGGTGAAACTGGGTACACAGAATATTGTTTATAGGTCTGTAGGGGAGGAAAACAGTTTTTTCCTAAATGATCATGAGCTCCTAGTTGGAACAGACCCCTGTAGCAAAAAACAGGTTAATAAAAAAAATACAAAATAGTTTATTAATGTGGGCAGCACGTGTGACACAGAAGAAGATTTGATGAAAAGTAACTCAGAGTGATGGCTTAGAACTCCACACATGTAGCCTCTTAAATAGACAGCAATAGATTTGAAAAGAAATGACAGGACAAAAGAAAACAGTTTTGAGCTTCCAAGAGTACAAAATGGTTAAACAGCAAATATAGTGGAAGAAACGAATGCAGTAATATTTGTTTGCAGATTCATCTGGTACACTCTCTGGGATGATAAGAGTCTAATATTGTCTCCGGTAAAAAAGAATTTATATCCAGTCTTTAGGCAGAAAGTGAGGAGGATGAGAGGTTAGGGGGAGATTTTCCTTTGCCGTTTCCTAACTGCCTTCAGTTCAAAAATCATTTTTATGTCCAAGAAGCATATTTTGGGGTTATTGGAGCTCAGAAACTCATACCCTAAATTCTTTACCATCCCCCTAAAATTACCCACATTTTTCCATGTCCCTTTCCTCTAAGACTTAGAGCATATGTTATATAGACACTGGAATACAAGGCAATCACTTTGTATTCTCCCCTGTGCATGCTGATAAATTTGTTTGCTATTTTTCCTACGAATCTGCCTTTCCTCTGTTTATTTTTTTAGCAAACCTTCTGAGAGCAAAGGGGAAGCTTTCTCTTGTACCCTATGGTGGTGACATATTCTCGTTTCCTTCAGGGAAAAAATGATATACAATGTAGTCTGTAATATATTCCTTGGGACACAATTGAGCATATTTATTCTTTACTCCCATCCTATTCTTACGTTTTGTTCCCCTAAGCGTTTTTCAGGTACTGTGGCTTCATCCTGCCTCCAACATAGAGTCAAAGAGGGTGAGGTGAAGGGAAAGCATAGGGGCTTTAGATTGGGATCAGCGGAAAGCGGGGTTATGTCACCTGTGTTCTAGAGGCGCAGGAAGGGGTTTGCCCAAATTTTGAAAGGCTTGAAGCTTATACATTTTGGAGGGTTCACTTTTTAAAAGAAATACAAAAAAAAAATTGTATGCATACAAAATTAGATTAAAATTACATATTTAGAATGAGAGAAAAGCAAACTAGAGATTTTAAAAGCTGAGAAATACCACAAACACCACAAATCCTGCCCCCCCAAAAAACCCTCAAAATCGAATTTTATAAATTAGTACATTGGCATAACTAGACTGTTGCTTCCATGTGCTGAGAAGTCTTATAAACTGCCTCAGAATCAAGGTTCCTTCAACCTTTTTATCCACCCTCCACATTCCTCCTTGCCAAATGTGGGAGGAGGGGGCCTCTCTTTGGAATTTTCTTATCTGACTAAGAAAACTTCTTTCCAATAGAAATGCAATTGTCTTGTAGGTCCTCTCTAGGGATCTTGTTGAATAATTAGAAAAAAAAAATCAACCACTGGAGAAAAGAAGAGACTGGGAGTCATCAGTACACCCAGACAAACTTTTTCTCTATTCTTCTGCTGCAGCTCCAAGAGACTACCTGGGGCACTTTATCTGCATAATAAGACAACCTTTGCTCCTGTGCAGTTCTGTTCCTCACCTTTCCATAATGTCTGCTTTTGCCTTTGTGCATCTATCCCCTATGAAGAGACTATTTAACCATCAACCATCTGGCTTCTCTTTGAGTTCGTGTTTTGTGTGCCTCCTGTGCACACGTGCATATTAATAAATTTTGTATTCTTTCTCTCCTATTAATCTGCCTTTTGTCAGTTGATTTTCAACTAATGTTTAAAAGGCAAAGGGGAGGTTTTCCCTTGGACCCTACAGCATTTTGTATGACAATGGTTTTATAACATCGCTTTTAAAAAAATCAAGAATAAAAAGATAGTTTAATATTTCCTCTATCATTCTTGATAAAAACTTTTTAAATTAATATTTGGGGCACAGTAACATGCAATTTCACACAGATGTGCTATCGTTTATAATGCTGTTATGGGTTTGTGACTTCAAACACAAGGATTCTATACAATTCATTTTATGTGGCTCCCATTAAAATGTTTTGCCCATTTGTACTTGTATATAATGCATTATTAAATATATTCATAAGAGAATAGAACTTTCATTTGGACTAGAGGTTAATGAGAACTGAGTTTTTTGCTTATAATTTGACATTTCTGATGATTGAAAGAATTGTCCATGCACTAGCTGCTGACACAATACCTTTCAAATATTTTTTCTCTCATATTCATCATTTATTTTTGGTACATAGCACAGGGGAAAACATTCACGTAGCAATATGTGCTAGGGAATCAATACAAGAGGTAATAAGAGTGTTCCTGGAAGCCATTCCCACACTGGGGTAGCTAACAACAACTTACCATGAAGGGAAATTACTATGAAACCACATAAATAAATTCCTCTGAATTTACACTAAATATATACTCAACCAAATTTCTCTTTTGCTGGATCCCCAAATGGCTATAGCTGCTGCAAACCATTTCAATGGGATGTATGATAGGGGCAATTCAGAGTGGAAAGAATAACTGCTTTAATAGACTATGGTTTAAATACCTTAGTTTTGCAAAGTTTACAACAACATCGGATCATGTGATCACAATGTTGGTAGGCTGTGCAAGTGATAAGTCTTGAGATTGAAGTTTTAGTAGCTTTATGGTAAATCTGCCTAAAAATGGCAAATTGACATTTTTAATGAATGAAATTTATATGTAATTTGTTGTAGATTTAACATAGACTAGATTTAAGGTAAGCTGATAAAATATATTTAATGAAGTGTTAATACAAATTTCTAACTTTTGTCTAGAAATTAAATTCTTAACACGAGATGTTTACGAAAATTCAGCAAAACTACATTTTATTTTGGCATTTTATATATTTATTTTCTCCTTTCTTTGTTTTCTAAAATAAACCCTAAAATATTTTACCCCAAAATATACTTCTTTGTCATATTTTAATATAGCAAATCAGAGGGTCTGGAGACAGAAATAGTGCTGAAAATTGTCTTTTGTGGAAGAGACTTGCATTTTTAGAAAAAAAAATACATCAATAAAATAAACAGCCTATCTTTCTCAAAGGCTACCCTCCCTATCCTCACGTAGGAAAGATTAACTGAGAATCTGACACCTTTGCAAAATCTGATGGAGAAGCATTTACCTATAGGCTATTAGCTGTTCCTTTTGAGGGCTGATACCTGTGAGGTTTCATCTGCATCACGAGACCACATTTGCCCCATGCTTTTTCTCTTCTCTCCCTCTTATATCCTGTCTTAGCACCGTAACCTGTCATACCATGCTCCAAACCCCTATTCCTTCTGTTACCTCAAGATGGTATAAAAGCATCAACTATCTGGCCATTTCTTTGAGTTTTTAATATTTACATGACTCCTGTGCCTGAATGCACATTAATAAAATTAGTGTATATATTTTTTTTGTCGTGCTAGTCTATCTGGTATCAGTTTATTTTATAGACTCAAATTACCAAATCTGAAGGGGAAAAATTTAAACTTCTCTACCCTTCCTTCTTTGCTTCGAAACCACCATTGCAAAATTATAACTGAGAAAATAGTTACAGTGATGGACATCTGAACTAAGCAACTCCATTTTGCTTATAACCTCCTACCTGTCATTGTAGATTCTTGGGCATAGGCCAAACTGACTTTGGGAGGAACTTAGCTTATGATTTATCTTTGAAACAAGGACAGTAACAGCCTTTCCCCAAAACAAAACCCCTCCCTGCATGGGGACTAGACTACCTTTGTAGGACTAACAAATTAGCCACAAGTTGGAAATTATGGTTTAGGAGTCATGTGGGTAGAGGTTACAAGATTCTGACCCTCCCCAAATTGTTGCTGGGGATAACATCACTATTGTAAAACCTAAGATTAGTATTTGAGATATTTTGCAGACCTTGCACTTGATGGATCAACTGGCACCACCCAGATGGATAAACTGTCTCATATGATCTTGTGGCCCCACCTAGGAACTAACTCAGTGCAAGAGGACAGCTTCAACTCTCTGATCTCCAACCTAACCAAGCAGCACTCCCAACTTACTGCCCCTACCCTCTAAATTGTCCTTAAAAACTCAGATCCCTGAATTCTCAGGAAGATGGATTTGAATAATAACAAAACTCTGGCCTCCTGCATACCTGTCTCTGCATGAATAACCCTTTCTCTATTGCAATGACCCTGTCTTGATAAATCAGCTCTGTCTAGGCAGTGGGAAAGGTGAACCTGTTGAGCAGTTACACTTTCCTTTCTCTGTTGTTTTTCTTTTTTCTTTTCTTCTTCTTCTTCTTTTTTTTTAAGTTTAAAGACTGTAGAAATTTAGAATTAATCATGATCTTTAGTTTATTCCACAACATTTTCTTGCATGTATTCTCTTATTTTAATATTATTTTATTGATGTTTAAATAATATACTAATATAATGAAAGTTCAACTATCTAAAACAAAACCAATAACTCATATAAAACCTGTCCTCCATGATCCCAACCCCCAACTTCCTCACATAGATCACCACTACCCTAAACCCGTTGATTTAATGCTCATGATTCACTCGAACATGTTTGTATTCATCAAGGATATACTGTTAGTTTTACTTGTTTTTGAACTTCATAAGAAATGTCTCACGCTGTTGTCATTTTTTGGAACTTTATTCAACTTTTTACTAAAATTTGTCTGTATTATCCCATGTTAAAGCATTTAATTGTGCTAAATTGCTGCAATATAATTATTAATCTTCCTGTTGATGGGAGTTTGTATTGTTTCCAGTTTTTAGTAATTATAATCAGTGATACAGTGAATATTTTTGTCATTATCTCATGATACCCGTATGTAAGAATTCTTGGGTATTTCCTCAGAAGTGACATTATGGAGCCCTGGTTTGTCACTATTTAACTTGTAAAGATAATCTCAACTTATTTTCCAAAGAACTATCACATATCAGCATTGTATAAAAAGATCCTCTTAGTCTCTTTCTCCTTTAACACACAATATTGTCAAACTTCTTAACTTTAGCCAATTGAACAGGGTTAAAATGGTATCTCATTGAAGTCTTAATGTACACTTTACTAATTTCAAGTGAGATTATTTCCTCATATGTTTACTGGCCAAAAGGGCTTCATGTGTTTTGCCCAATGTTTTTATTGAGCTGTGTTCTTCTTATTTAAAGGGATTTGTAGTGCTTTTTATGTTCTTGATGTTAATCCTTTGTCAATTGTATGTGTTATTAACATCTGCTTTAAATGTGTCTTGTTTTTATTTTTCTTTTAAAATATGTCTTTTAGTTAAGAGAATTTATTTAATACACATACAATTTTCAATGTTTTTTCTGGTTAGTAACTTTTGTTCCCTGTAAAGTTTTCTTATCATGGAAGGAACAAATATGCCACCCCATCGTGCTACTTTGATATATTGACTATTCTGAGCTGAAGGCATTTGGAAAACAGCAAGTGCAGGGAGAGGATTTCTCTGAACTCCCCTTGTCTACCCAAAGGTTTGTCATTCCGAATGAACTTAATTGTCATAAATCCCTTCCCCAGGTGTTTCATCAACCAGGGAAGACTGACTCTTATCACAGGAGAAGAGACTAATACTCAAACTATCATCTTTCCCATCTGTTCTTCTATGAGCCCGTCCATCTTCGCTGAAAATCACTTACCCTCTCCAAAGTGGCCTACATCCCTGTTTCCTTCCCCTATTAAGATAGTGATGGGGCTGAGGATAAACTACCCCAAAATATGCCAACTCAGCATTTGAGAAAGCAGCATAAGCAGAAAGGCCATTCTCACTTTCCCCTTGCCCTTTTCCCCTGAAGCAGGTCATACATAGACCCTCATTAGAGGAGTACCCTCCCTACATCCGGAGAGAAGGAGCTGAAGACACAGACATCAAGAAGAAGCTAAACAAATAGGCCTTACTCAGGTTACCCCAGTTGATTGCCATTAGATCATACTCTTGTTCTCCAATCATATTTCTCCACAACTGTCCATCTTCATCAAATCTAAGCCTAAAAACATACAGGTTTACTGTTTCTTCTGATCTTCATTTCTAAAGACTCCTAGAACACTTAAAAGTTATGTTAAATTTGTATGCTTTTCTCTTGTTACTATATCATTTGTTACAGGGGCCTCAGCTGTGAACCTGAGATGGGAAGAATAGATATTTCTTTCCCCTCAATGGCACTGAAGCCTGAATTCTAAGCCACTTCTGGCAGAGTTACTCTCTTCCTGAGTTTTCTCCCATGTATATATGATATATACATGTTAATAAACATTTGTTTGTTTTTCTCTTGTTGATCTGTCTCTTCTTACAGGGGGCCCCAGTTGAGCACTTAGAAGTGTTAAGAAAACTTATTTTCCCCTTTTACCCCGAAGTCAGAAAAAAATTATTTAAACTCTTTTGCTTTTACATTTTAGTTTTGCTTTTACATTTTAAAGCTTCAACCTACCTGGTATTTATTATTATTATTATTATTATTATTAGTATGTTTTTGAGGTAGGATCTCACTCTGTCACCAAGGCTTGAGTGCAGTGGCGTGATCATTGCTCACTGCATCCTCAACCTCCTGGCTCAAATGGTCCTCCCATCTCAGCCTCCTGAGTTACTGGGACTACAAGCATGAACCACCAGGCCTGGCTAAGTTTTCTACTTTTTGTAGAGATAGTGTCTCAATCTAGTCTTGAACTCCTGGGCTCAAGAAATCCTCCAACCACAGCCTCCCAAAGTACTGGGATTATAGGCTTCAACTATTGTGTCTGGTCTGGACATTAATTTTTATTACTGATGTGACATGGATTTTTATTTCACCATTATGAAATATATTTCAAAGTTTTACTTATCAAATTATTTCCTCCTTCTGCCTTTTGAGAAGTAAAGTAAAATCCTAAGTACCCTCACTGACTAAATGAACCCCCTCTTGGCCAAGGAGACCCCAGAGAAGTCTTAAAAACTGAGGTCCTCGTCATGATGGAATGGGAGGTCAGTCACGCCTTGTTATATACACTGTTTCCCATTAGCTGCCAACTTTCTTTCCTAAGGGTTGAACAGAAACCAGCCCTTTGGAGAGACTTGTTCCACCACTGATTTCAATGGATCACCTGACACTGCCGGACTCCCCTCCTTTTTTGCATTCCAGTGTAACTGACCAGCATTCCTTTCTGATAAGAGACCACAGACCAGCAACTGGTTCTGGCTGGTTTATAGAGACTGTGCACAGGATGCCTCTGTGTCCTCTGTTTCACCTTTCGACATATACAGCCACATTTTAATGCATTTAAGTCTTAACTCTCCATTCCAAAGTAAACATGGGATGAGTGCAACATGCATGTTTACTTACTGTGCATGCAGACATCCCCGCCATAGATATTTATAGCTCCTCCTAGAATCTGTGAAATATATATACCTAGCCAATCCATTTGACATCAGTTTCTGTCTCATCCTTCCCTCCCTCAAAGTGCCTGCTTCCAGTATCTACTGGAGGCTACAGTTCCCAGCACACAGAATGGCCAGTCTACAGGCTGCAATTCTTTATGAAAAGTAAAGCTGTCCTTTTCAAATTTATAAACACTGTAATTCTTTAGTTAATACCTTTCTAGTGACTTTTATGACTTCATATATGAAACTTCCATCAATGTGGTGTTGGTTGTGTTTTGTTCAACCAAAAATTGGTGGATCCCACCCCCAGAATTTCTGATTCAGCAGACTTGGAGCAGGTCTCAAGGATTTTCACTTTTTTCAAGTTCCCTGGTGAGGTTGACGGTGCTGTTCTGGATAGTCTACGTTGAGAACAACTATCTTAGGCTAACTGTGCTTGTTTAGCTCTTTACTTTGTCTTTATTCCTTTTCTTTCTGACCATTGCTTCAGTGTCTTTGTTTTTTCACAATGCATTGGCAATGAGATGTGTTAAATTCTGCTTCTTTAAGAAGATGGAGAGGCAGCTGAAAATTATCTTCCCTAGGGAGATAATTTAAATAACACTTAAAATAACAAGCAATCTATTGACCTTGCTGTGTAATAGGCGGAGTACTGCTTTCTGGCTGCAACAGTTTGGGTTTTTACTCTTTTTTTTTTTTTTTTTTTTTTTTTTTTTTTTTTTTTTGAGGCGGAGTCTCGCTCTGTCGCCCAGACTGGAGTGCAGTGGCCGGATCTCAGCTCACTGCAAGCTCCGCCTCCTGGGTTCACGCCATTCTCCTGCCTCAGCCTCCCGAGTAGCTGGGACTACAGGCGCCCGCTACCTCGCCCGGCTAGTTTTTTTGTATTTTTAGTAGAGACGGGGTTTCACCGTGTTAGCCAGGATGGTCTCGATCTCCTGACCTCGTGATCCGCCCGTCTTGGCCTCCCAAAGTGCTGGGATTACAGGCTTGAGCCACCGCGCCCGGCCCCGGGTTTTTACTCTTTAACCATTTCACAGACACTGTTGTATAAGGTGTAGTGCAGACATGAGTCCTATAGGGGAGGATAAAGAAAGTCAAGAAACAAATCACAGCTTGTATTCACAGAGGGGAAAAGAAACACTTATTCTGAAATAACTATTCATAGGTTGCTATTCTTTTTTAAAGGACTTACTTAATCTGTTTAAGAGTAATTTGAAGACTTAAGGTATATTCCCAGGATTTTGGTACTAGCAGCTTCCTGACCTTATTAGCTATGTCTATAATTTATTAGCCTTGGTTTCAGCAGATGCTTGCTCTAACTGAACATGATGATTAATAAAATCTTCTTCAAACTGTCTGTTAGCTTTTCAATCATATTTACCATAGAATAAAGGAAACAGAATTTTAATTCCACAGGTAAAATTTCAGATTCATGGATATTAAGTTAGATCTACGCCTTGAACCTTTGTTTTGTTGTGCATTGTAGACAACTTATTTCTCTTGTTATTGTTCTATTTCAATGGTACATACCAAAGACAATCATGTCAACAAAAACAGATCTATTATTCATTTGTACAGCAAAAATGAATTTATTGCTACCTGTACCAGGTCCTCTGTTAGGCAAAGCCAAGAAAATAATCAGCAAGGTTGATATATTCTCCCCCTTCCTTGATTTCATAGTCTTGCAGAAAAGACAGATAAGTAAATGAGCACTACCAATTAAACATGGTCTGATAAGTAACATGATAAGCATGCTCTGGCTGGGGTTGATGGGTCATATGGGATCTGGCAGTGAAAGCATCCAACAATGCTTTGGTATAATAAGGAATGGGCACTATACACAAATCAAGGGAACGAGAACCACCTCTACTCCCCTCAGGTTTGAGAGTTGTTACTCCTCATGCTACCCTTCTTCTTCTCTAATCTGCCAAACTTTTATAATCAACAAATATTCATGAGTACGCATTTTGTTTGGAAACCAGTTTCAAAAGGGCAAGCCGTAGAGACTCACTTCCCCCAGGAATGCTAACTAGCATTCCCTAAAGAAACAAAGGGAAACAGCTTCTCAGTTTAGATACCAGGAACCACTAATGATTCCTGGAAATCATCAGTAATCAACAGTAAACAATAATAGAAATGGAAATTTGGAAAGCCTTAATGATCTTCTAAAGTGGAGCATTTGGCAAAGCTTGTCCAAGAGCAAGTAGGTGTGAGGGCTGCTGGGCTCCCTTGTCCTTTTTTTTTTTTTCAGGAATGCATTTTGTCTACAGCCTAAAATTCACAGCAGTGATCAACTGTTGTAAACCAGAATAATAGCATCTTTGGCAGTAATGCTTGCAAAAATAATAGGGGGAATAGCAGGAGGCCTGCGAGAGCACCCTAGGGGGCTGAAATGCAAAGCTTTCTGCACTTGTAAGATAATGGGATGAAATTCCTCTTGGCCACCTGTGGTGCAAAATGAAGCTCCCTAAGGGATAAAATCCCACAACAACCTGGTCTGCCTTTACCAGCCTTTACATTCTTCCTCCCTACTTCGCTTTTAGGCTTTATTTATCATTTTGTCCCCTAATAAAATTCAAATAACTTAAGCAGTCCTCCAACAATTATAGCGCTTCTATTTTTAAATGAACATCTGCAATCACAGGAAGTATTCATAAAACATCAGTCTTTTTTTGATATAGCATCTTCTACTCTGGTACTGTGTCACCTTCCTTCAAGTCCCTTGTCAAAGGGGTGCCTGAATGACTGACACTGATAAAGCGAAAGGATGTTTTAAAAAGGGAAGAAAGAAGAAGATATGTAAATCTCTCCTCTAACATCACTACACTGTACTGTGCTTGCAGACTTCAAAAATCAGAGGGTTGAAGGTACATGCTATGTGAGAAGAAAGAAAGGTGAATTACCTTGTCTGAGAATTGAAGGCATCTGATCATCAACTGAAATTTTCTGAGTTAATCAGAAGCCAATTTTAAGTCAAGATAGGGATGATGGTGAGGGAGTGGTTAGATCTATATTTTGGTGTTTGTACATTTTCAGTGCTCTAAAACTGTTTAATGTTGCTATTTATAAATTATTCTGAATTAGAATAGAATTTCAGAGATAAATACAAACTATTGCATGGCCCTTGAGGTATCATTTTTAACAAATCACTAGAAAGTTATAGAAATACCTCACATATGTGCACACATATTTTATTTATTTATTTACATTATTATTATTATTATTATTGAGACAGAGTCTTGCTTTGCTGCCAGGCTGGAGTGCAATGGTGCAATCTCGGTTCACTGCAACCTCCACCTCCTGGGTTCAAGCGATTCTCCTGCCTCACCCTCCCGAGTAGCTGGAACTACAGGCGCGCACCACCATGCCCAGCTAATTTTTAGTATTTTTAGTGGAGATGCAGTTTCACTGTGTTAGCCAGGATGGTCTCGATCTCCTGACCTCATGATCCACCCACCTTGGCCTCCCAAAGTGCTGGGATTACAGGCATGAGCCTGCATCTTTAGATATTAAAGTTGAATATGCCTTTACATTTGTACCTGATCTTCCCATAATGTGAACTTTGTGGGAAAATCTAAGAAAATCTTTAGTTTCCTAAAGGTTATTTCATTTTATGTTACATAACTACCCCACTTATCTGTCTTTCCACCATCTAAAAATCAAATATATAAATGTATTTCATAAATGTTCTGGGATAGGTTTAGTTGCACATACATTTCATAAATTTATACTGGATGACTTCCTTTGTACTGAAGCTGAAGAAATTGAACAAGAGAATTGATATGAACTTTCAAGAGTAGAGAAAATTAATGCTTTGGTTCTCTGCCCCTGAGGAGCTACATTTGAACCATAATTGTCTAGTGGTCAGAAGTCCAGGAACTTTTACCAGGGTTAGTTTGGTATATACTAGTTGGTTTAAGCACTAGGCAGTTAAATATATTGACATGCTTTTCTCAACAGAGTTCCAGAATGTCAATGGAAAAGTAAAGGTGTATAGGGTGAAGGGAAAATTTTTCCTTTGCACTCTGATGGTTATTTGGGGGAATCATTTTCTGAATCCCAATAGGTGCTACAGTAGGTCCTGGTGAACGAGCTCTACCAGTAAAGAGAGACAAACACATATGGTGGATTTTTATGCTATGCATATATTTTGTATTTATAGAACATTTTTCATTTCAACATCTCAAAATAATTTCAAACATAGTTATCAGTTGGAAGCAGGCTACTTCTGTGCTAAAGACATTAGGATACTAATTCACTAGATTTATAACTAACTCAAGGTCACTCACTACATTGATGTGAAGGTCCAGGGCGTGGAACCCTCTCTCCATATATATATAATTAGCTGTCTCTCTCTCTCTATATATATATATACACAGACCTATGGGTAGACAGCTATCTATCTAGCTAACTGGAAAAAAATATAAAATAAATATATAATATCTGTACTCTACAGGTCAAATTGACTAAAATACTGCCATTCCATTTTCCCTACACCTAGAACCTAGAAGTTTCTCAATGAGAGAACCAAGAAGACACTGGAGTAAGAACTCAGATCTGGAATCTCTTCTGGATATACAAAGAGATGCTGAGAGCTATAGGTGAAAGGCAATGTCTGGGGTTCTTTTTTTTTTTTTTTTTTAATTCATTTTAAACCATGTAATCTATCCACGCATTCTGTTGGGATTGAAGTATTTAATATGGAGAACACAATGTTCGCTGATGATACTCTGATTTTAAGTTGATTATCAAAAGTCTTGGAGCTGGAGGACTCTTTCTACTTATCTAGCTCTGCTAGAGAGGTTAGCTCAATATTTAGTTTATAAGGATTGAAGTTTTATTACTGTGGACAGTGCTAAGCACATAGTAGTGATGCAACGTAAATTTGACAAAATTTAATAAATTATTTATGCAAATGTATCTTTATAGCATCTCATATCTACCAACCTCTACTGTGTATCAATGCTTCATAGCACATAAATATAAGGCAACAAGAACAACCACCTACCAAACACCTTTGATTCTATTTTATTGATTCTTCTTTGGTTCTTGAACCTATGGAATAATTCTGAGCTGCATCAGTCTAAGTGTTTTTCTTCTGATGAATGTATACTTTTGAAGGTGTGTTGATCTACTAAGATAAGAAAGCTGGAAGCAGTATGTCTTGCTTTCATGATGTCTGGAATAACTTGCAAATCATAATGACATAGGCTGTCTTCTTATTTTTTTAGCTCTGAAACTTGCAAAGGTGCCCAGAGGCTAATAAATGATGGGCGAATCTCATAAATATAATGAATACATAATAACTAACTAAATAAATAATTGATATATAGCTTTACTATTTACTTTCATGAGAGGTATGTATAGGAAGTAGAGATACAGGTTGACAGTTTTTAAAGTGCTTTATAAAAGGGTCTATTTAAATATAGTATATTGCTATTATTCTAAAGGCAAATACTTCCCTATACATAAAGGGCCTGTCAGCATTGCTATTGGAAGTTTACATTCTAAGAGTGTGTAACTCAATCCTAAATTGTGCTGTCAGCTGAAATATGCCGTATAAACTTCCAGTGTCGTTACCATTTTTTTAAACATTTGAAATTATAAAACCCCACTTTTTTTCACATGTGGACATTAATCTAAAGTATAAGTCAGTAATTGCCAATGCTATCAAATTGTATTCCATCTCAATAAGACAATCTTTTTTAAGAAACCAAGGCTGCCAACACTAAGGAGCATACATAATTAGATTTTTATGATTCTGCTTTATATCAGTGTTTTGGTGAAACATAATGTGTAGGTAGATGCTGTAATACTGGCTTCCAAGTCATTTGGAGGAAAATAATTATGCCTGGGGCACTGGAAAAATTTCAATTTTGAACTGGATATATGAAAGTATTAACAATCATGCCTACTGAGATGAACTATCTACCGATGACATTTAAAACTAGCCTATTCATTTCTATTCTTTATGGGCTAGATGTCTATTTCAGGAATTTATGGCAAACATCTGATCCAAAAGTAGTTATGTTCTTGACAACAACAAGTGATAAAGAAGCTGTAGAGAGCAATGAAAATTGATGGGGATACAGAGTGATAAACAGCAAAAGAGACCCATTAAAGGCCAAATGATTGGTGAAGCTGAATAGGAGGGTCTGAGAGCTAAATTGGAGTGCAGGTTGGTCATTTCACAGGTGCAATCAGCCAGCTCTTACCACTTCTGGTTTGTTTTGGATTGAAATCTGAAGGTAACATATTAGAGTTTGGGTCTGATGTGATTCTGTGGTTGTGAGAGGAAAAGAAAGATCATGACTTGTGTTTTCAGGGAACTTAATATAATAAAATCAGCAACTTTCAAGTTAAGGTCACAGAGCATTTCTTACCAGGATTGAGCAAAACAAAACTGAATGAGAGTGTCACAGGTAAGTTTCCTAGTGGAGAATGGAATTTTTAATGACTTCTGACTTTTAAAAGAATTTTGTAACTTTCTATTCAGATATTAGGGACTCATATTTAGTCAATTTTTCTTTCAGCATAAGACTGAAAATACAACACGTTGGTGTTTTAGAAAGTGAATTTAAGAATGTGTTTCCCTTTCAGCAAACAAAAATATGACATAATCATATTGGTTTGTTGGTCTTGAGTTCAGCTAAATCTGGGTTCTTGTCCCATGACCAGGAAAATTTAGGCACATAGTCACATTAAAGGGTGAGGAGGACAGAATTTATAAGGAGAAAGGAAAGCTCTCAGCAAAGAGAGGGATTCTCCAAGCAGGCTTCCCCATCATGGATAAATACTAGGCCACCACACATGAACTAAAGATGCCAGCCTCCTCCCCTGCAAAAGACATGAATTCCTGATGTCTTTACACCATTTTGAAGGTGGATGTGGGCCTTCAGTTCGTTGTGGGCATGCCCAGGCAAGACTCTGTGGAGGCTCCCGAATCTGCACAAAAATATCTGGTGTAAACACTTGTTGGAGGGGTTGGAGATTCTCCAGGGACCCTTCCTTATCTTCCTAGGCATTTGTTTGCCTCCTGCTTCTATCAGTCTCATCACCAAAATGCAAATAAAAACTGAGTGGAGGAACTTTATGTTCTCTTCTCAAAAGTAGGTAGAGGGAATGCCTACTATCATACTGGGCATTTTGTGTATTTGTTCATTTAATTATTCATGTAGCATCTATCTGAAGAAGGAATTATTTCCCCTTTTATATAGATTAGAAAGGTTAAACTCAAAAAGATCAAAATTGCCTGCCAGGTTCACATGAGTAGTAAATTATCAGAAGTAGGCATCAAGAGAAAAAATCCATCTTTGCTCTCTGAAGATTTGCTAAAGAATCAAATCACAAAAGGCAAATTCATTAAAAAAATTCACACATGTTTATTAATGTGTACGTGGAGAGAATCATAGAGTGATTTCCTACCCCATCCGTGGAGTTCAGAACCTTATATACAATTTTAAGTTTACAGAAAGAATGAAGGCTTGGATCCTGGCAAAACAGGTTATGGTGACAAAATGGGCTATTGGAGGGAGGAGAAGAAGAATTCTGTTAAATGATTTCTAGGGAGAATGAGTGGAATTGGGAACACAGATTAACTTGTAAATAGTTTCCTTTGGAATTTGAATGACCCGGAGAGACAGACATTATCTTATAAAAGGTTTGTTCAGATTACATTTTTGTCTTTGGTGGGTCCAGACTTTAGGCAGATAAAGGACTTAAGAGAATGACTTTATCCTGTAGTTTAAGGAAGACAGAGGATTGAATGATGGTGGGAGAGAGGGAGGTCAGCGAGACCTTAGAGGCGTCTTCAGTTCTGCGTGTCAAAGATTCATATTTTGGGTTACCCATTTGTGATCCCCAACATTCTTCTGTCTGAATTTCTCTAGAAGTTTCACACACTGAAAGTGGAGTTGGTAGCTGTGAAGAGAAAAGTTGAGTTAATAGTTGAGTGCAATGTATCCCCTTAGAGCAACTTTCATTTCTGGGAATAGGCCAGTCCCATTGAAGAGACATGTTTCATTTCAGGATATGTTGTTGTAGATAGAGTTTCAAATGGAAGAAAAGTAAAGATTGATTTTGGAAATACCTAAAAATCGGTTTTCTTAGACTCAAAGAAGCAGCTGAGATGTCTGGATGTTAGACTCAAAGCATCTTCAGTTAAAATGGAAATAGGCAGTGGGAATATGATAGATTTTTCTCATCTGTAATCTGTATGTTACAAGGTATGAGCTTCAGCTTGCAGGACCTAGGTAAAAGGTATTAGCGATTTTATTGAGTCCAGGTGAGATAAACAAAAGGCAAATTTGGAAAGGTTAGTTTGGAGACTTGTAGCCAGGACATAATTCAGGATTCAGTCCAGATTATAGAAAATAATAAAACTCAAAATAACAAAAGTAGCAAGTATACTAGAATTCTTCTGAAATATAATTTTTCTCTCTCTAGTTCCCTATTTCTGTTAAGGATAAATCATAGTAAGACCAGTTTATCAGCAAAATAAATTTTAATTTCATTATACTAGGCCTGATTATTCGTATATAGTTCAACCAGGATAGTGATTGGCCATATTGGCTCTTTTTAAATTGACTTTGCTGAAACTTTTTAATAAAGAATCTTAGATTAGACTAAAAAGCCTCAAGGCTATGAAGCCAAGCCCCCCAAAATTGTCATTAGACTGAGCCTGGAATACCTATATGAATTAGGTGAATTCCTCTTTTCTCAAAGTCTCAAAATATCCTGAGTTTCCTGAGCCTGTTGGAAAGAGACATTCTTTACGTACCACAGGTCAGGAACTATGTAGACAAGGTACCAGACCAGCATTTTCAGGGGGCTTTTTATTAGCTCTATAAAGTCAATTTTAATTCTTCAAATTACTCTAGTCATATCTAAAAATATGCTATTCCAGTCAAAGCCTTGCAAAAATAGCCAATGTCTTCAATTGTGTCCTGCAATAAAAGAACACAGATTCATATTGAATTATGCAAATAATTGTATTACCATAAATTGAGAATACTCACTATGAGTTTCTACATTCTGGAGAAATCAGGTAGAGAAAAAGATGAATGTTTCAATTTTGATCACGAAAGTAGTTACTTTATAAATTGCTAAAGTGAAATAATTCCAAAAGAAAAAACGTTTTTGACCTGGAAAAACAAAACATAAATAGATCAGCAAGTTTCAAGAAAAAGTAGTAATAAAAAAATTAGTTCTCTTATCAGTTAGTCCCATGTATTTAACTCTTTCTGTTTGTGTGTGGTTAGCAATTTTCCTAAATGCATCAGCATTGTACTTAGTCCTGAAGTTTTACCTAGTCCAATGGTAGGTCCTCCCAAAGTTAAGCAAGAAACCTGTATTTGAAGAGTTCTTGCAGGGACCTTTCTTTGAATTCCTTGAAGAAGCATGCAAATTTAATTGTACCAATTACAAAATGGTTTTTGTGAGAGTAACAAAGTAAAACAAACGTGTGGATGCAAACAGACCTTCGAAGTAGTCCAGGTTAAAGACACAATTAACAAGAAAATTTGATTATTTCTTTTCTGTGACATAAGATAATTTAACATAATTAAAATATTGCTGACAACATATAGTAAGCCCTATACAAATTTAGGAATCTCACACAATTTTAGAATGTATTTAATACACATTAATATAAATATAATCTAAGAAAAGTAAAACATTTTTTATTGACATGGCTCCTGTAGATTTTTTATATACCAAATAAGGTCTAATATGGTTTTTCCTGGACTTTCAGAGGGCCTAACATCCATAAAGTTAATTGCATCAAAATGACAGAATTTAAGTTAAAATTTTATTTCAGATATTCAAATATCAAAAGACTTAAAACACTTTGTACAAGGTAGAAGTACTGTGACTGTAATAATAATAGTAGCTCATTTTAACCAAGTGATATTCAATTAGATTCCAAAAAGCAAATACTTTACTTTTGATAGAGAGCATAATTAAGTTTTCTAAAAGCATAAGACCTACTAAAGATAGCATGAGGAAGAACAAAATCTGTCTCTCTCCAGCTCTCTCTTCTCTTTTTTCTTTCTTTTTTAGTCCTACTCAAAGGGAACAATTTCTAATTTTTCCCTATCCTCTTATAATATACACAAAGCCTTGGTTCCAAAAAAGAAATACCAAGCTTTACCTTTTATCACTTTATCATTCATATTAAAGCTATTACTAATAATAGAATCATATAAACAGATTAATTCAATCTCAACCAGTTTTGCCCAAACAGTAGTAGAGATGGGGTTTCACCATGTTGGTCAGGCTGGTCTTGAACTCCTGACCTAGTGATCCACGTGCCTTGGCCTCCCAAAGTGCTGAGATTACAGGCATGAGTCACTCCACCTGTCCAACAGGATAAAATTTTCATAAACCATTCTAAAATCTCTTGAAATTTAAAATTTTTTTTCCAACTTTTAATATTCATTCAGTTTTGTCTACTACCTTTCTCCTTTAATTTAAAACAACTTTTAAAACATCTAAACTAGGAACAATCACTTTCCTTTTAAGAAAAAACACATATTCTTTTTTATAACCTTTTTTTGCAAAAAAAAGATATTATAAAAATATACTTTGCATAAGCATTGGTGCTTTTCTATCTGGCAGTTTAAATTACATATGTTAATTATAATGTTACCTCTTAGTAACACTTATTTTTAGTGAAAAACCTAGGAAGCAAGGAATTTTAATTATGTACCAAATTCAGAGCCCAGACAAAGGACAGAGCTGTGAAAACAATGCCCAGATAATTTAACCCTTCCCAGCATGGCCAAAAGACACAGATGGATCAAGGAAGATATGTTGAGTTTGGCCTTGCTCAGGCCTCACCGTGCCACTTGTCTAAAACTCCAGAATCTAAAGGCTCTAAACCAAGACATAAGCTCACAGATAAAGTAAACAACTATATCACAGAAGCAACGCTTATGGTCTTAAAATACTAGCAGAGGCAATATAACCCTGACTGATCAATAGACTGAGGAAAAAAACAATATGTAAATTAAATTTTGAAAAACTTTTATGTTATGTTGCCAAAATTTAAATTATTAGCTTTATTTACCAAAAATTATTAAAGTCACATAAACTGAAAATCATTTGGGCTTATTTACTTAATTTATGAGTACTAATTTATTTATAAGTCAATTTGATATATAGACAATATAAAATTATAGCAATGTACACATGTAGACATAAAAATATAGACAAACACAGATTAAGATTTTATAACTTTGTTTTTTAATATTTTAGCCACAAGACTGGTAAAAGTTATTTGTTTTTGTAAAAGGGTTCCTGGAAAGGGGTCCCAATCCAGACCCCAAGGGAGGGTTCTTGGATCTCACACACAGAAGAATTCAGGGTGAGTTAATAGAATAAAGTGAAAGTAAGTTTATTAGAAAAGTAAAGAAACAAAAGAAAGGCTACTTTATAGACAGAGCAGCGGCATGGGCTGCTTGACCCAGTATACTTATAGTTATTTCTTGATTATATGCTAAACAAGAGGCGGATTATTCATGAGTTTTCTGGGAAAGGTGCGGGCCATTCCCAGAACTTGAGAATTCCTCCGCTTTTATGCTATGTAGGATGACTCTGGACATTGCCACGGTATTTGTAAATTGTTATGTTGCTAGTGGGGTGCCTTTTAGCATGCTAATGCATTATAATTAGCATATAATGAGCAGTGAGGAGGATCAGAGATCACTTTTGTTGCCATCTTGATTTGGGTGGGTTGTGGCCAGTTTCTTTACTGCATCCTGTTTTATTAACGAGGTCTTTGTGACCTGTGATACTAGTCCGGCCAACCTCCTATCTAAGTCTGTGGCTAAGAATGCTTAATCTCCTGGAAATGCAGCTCAGCAAGTCTCATCCTCATTTTACTCAGTTCCTGTTCAAGATGGAGTCGCTCTTGTTTGAATGCCTCTGACAAAAGGACAATTGGATTCAAACTGTGCCTTTCTAAATGGAAAAGGTTAAAGTTTATCTGTCTCACAAGGCCAAAGGCCTTACTAACTTTCAAAGACAACAGGTTAGCAAATTTATATCTCAAAGCACAAAGAAAATTTGAGCTTATTTTTTAAAGGAGTTTGAGTGTGTTGGTTAGAAAAAGATTAAAAATCGATGCCAAGGAAACAAATTTCATTTAGATAGGTAGTTTTTAATTTACTCTGTTTTCCATTTGGAACACTAAGCTCAGAGCAGTCCATTAAGAACAAGGCTGACAAAACATTTGTAGTTGTTAGGGCATAATAATTTCCACATGTGAAAAGCAGGTGCAGTTGGAAGATATGAAGCACCTAGGTCTTTAAAAGTCAAGAAAATGATTAGCCAGCCCCCTGTAATAGTAACCATTTATTGCAACCACTGTCAGCAACCTCCAAAACTGTACCCTCACCAGTGACTCAATGGCCATTCATACTCAGAGATCAAGTCTTCTCTCATAGTACAAAGTAATTGCTGGTACCCCCACAAAGACAAAGTGATCAGGTAACATAGCATAAAAGAGGGCAGAATTTTAGACCTGAGAAGGATTTGTCAGTGACTCTTCAGGCCCCACGGGAAGATGGGAGACCCCAAAAAAGGGGTGAGTGATGCCTTTTTCTATGTTTCTTAAAGTGCCTGAGTCATTGTAAGTCCCTTCTAGATCCTCTCATGTGGTACCAAATATGGCAAAGAGGAAGAAGGAGTAGGACAAAGTAGAGGCAAATGGGAGGACAATTTTTAAGAAATGAAATGAACAGAGTGGTCACTTACATAATTAATTTTTTAAATAAGTTTTCAGTCAATTAGAAAACATTTCTCAAAAACAGGATCCAAGAGAAGAAGCAAAAAAGCCTTTAAAATATATGTACATCTTGATTATCAGCTCTTAATTAAGCTGGCTTTTAACCATGTACCTCTTTGAAAAAAAATCCTTTTAAATTTCTTATCAGATTAGCTAGGACAAACAGCTATTTCCAGCTTTTGATTTTTTTAAACCAAAAGTACTCTCCCACCTCATAAGATTCAGAATCGCCTCAAAGACAGCTCAGAGAAAGCCATGTTTCACTAGTTACAAATGAGATACAACCCACATCTGTCCAGCCAGATTTTCTAGGGTCTCAGCTTTTCAGTGGTTTACACACCAAGGCCCAAAAGCCCCAAATGCCCCCACAGACTAAAGAATACAGGAAATCAAAAGCTGGCCAAGAAAGGGAAAAGGTCCAATGAACGGGAATCCCCAAAAGTCAAAATTCATACAAATATCAAACGAAAAGGGATTGATTGTGAAATGGCCACTGAAAAATTATAACTGGGTCAGTGAAGGAGATCTGACCTAACCAACTCCATCTGGCTTCTGACCTCCAAGCTGTCTCTGTTCATTCCAGGGCATAGGCCAAACTAACTTTGGGAGGAACTTAGTTTGTGGTTTAACTTTGAAACAAAGATGGTAACAGCCTTTTTCCAAATCAAAACCAGACTAGACTGCCTCTCTAGGACTAACAAATTAGTCACAATATTAGAAATTATAGTTTAGGAGTCATGCAGCTGGAGGCTATAAGATTCTGACCCTTCCCAAATTGCTCCTGGGGATAACATCATTATTGCAAAACCTGAGATCAATGCTTGAGAGATTTTGCAGACCCTACACTTGATGGATCAACTGGCACCACCCAGATGGATAAACTGGTTCATCTGATCTTGTGGCCCCCACCTAGGAACTAATTCAGCACAAGAGAACAGCTTCAACTCCCTGATCTCCAATCCAACCAAGCAGCCCTCCCAACTTACTGGTCCCTACTTACCAAAATATCCTTAAAAACTCAGATCCCTGAATTCTCGGGGATATTGATTTGAGTAACAATAAAGCTCTGGTCTCCTGCACGCCTGGCTCTGTGTGAATAACTGTTTCTCTATTGCAATTCCGCTGTCTTGATAAATCGACTCTTTCTAGGCCCTGGGCAAGGTGAACCTGTTGGGCAGTTACAATTTCCTGACTGGGAGTCAAACCCAGCCTGTAACAGTGAAAGTGCAGAGTTTTAACTATCAGAGTGTAAGTTGCAGAACTGTGGTCCTCGGACTACAGTCTTTATTATGTTTTTTGTTTTATTTTTATTTTTTAATTTTAATTAATTTATGTTAATCCTGCCGGGAATCTAAAGAAAGGCAGTTTGAGTGTAGAAAAAATTTTAAATTTGTTTTAGGTCAATTTTTTTGCATTTTAATTTAGTCAAGAGAACTTTAAAGGCTAGTCATGACACTATTATGTGTCTTTGTTTTTAAGTTTTGATTTTTTCCATAAATACAAATAAGGCCATTGTTTAGAATAAGCTACTCTAAAATTATAATTAAAAAAATTTAGAAGTGTTTTTAATTTAAAGGATCTATCTTTGCCCATTGATTAGAGTTTTCCATGGTCTACTCATTACAATAGTGACTCAATCCAATAGCCTCTTCATACAAAGCCCAGGTACTCACACAGACTTCACCTCCACAAATAAGCTAAGACAGCAAAAGAATCTTGTTGTTACAGATGGCTGAAGGTGGTGTTTGCCTCTGGTTACTCACAAATTTGTAGGGAACATCAGACCCATTAATCTGTGACACTGGGTAGGCCCTTCTGGGATGGGACTTTCCCAGCACCAACCAAGCAACAGGGGTTGAAATGACAGAAGCCCCTTATGGATGGGACTTATTAAGAGAAACTTTCCTGAGAGCTTTACGCATTCAGAACAAAAATTATTGGGTTACCAGCCAATTTCAAACTGGCCACCTGAATGACCAAAAAATCACTCCCTTTGGATTGAGGAGTCTCAAGAGTGAATGTTCTCACTTGGTGACAAGTCAAATTCTCAAAGACATAAAACAAGACATGAGAGAACTTTATCTGGCACCCTTCTTCATGATAGAACCACAAAGAAAGACAATGACAAAAGAAAAGACCATTTATAGGAGTAAAGCGATCAACAATATGAATATGCAGACCAAATAGTACCAAAAAGTGCACCAGAGTTGCTACACCCAAGATTAGTAACACAAATTCTTTTCTCTCATTAATCAAAATTTGAAGAGGAAAAGAAGTCAACAGTGATTTTTGCCATCTGCTTGAGTGGATTCCATCTGGAAAGAGAGGCTAGGAACCTGTCTGATAAGAGTTTCTTAACCTTCTGCCAGCTTGTCAAGTCCTGGGTTCCCTTACCTTTGGCTTCCAAAAGAGTAGAGCTTTGGTATCCCACTCTTGGGGTCAAAACTGTAGGGGACAATGGAAAAACTTCCCCTCCTCTCTCTGAAGATTCACTGAAAAATCAACTCACAAAGGCAGATTAATTGAAGAAAAAGCATACGACTGTATTAACTAACATGAGTGCATGAGGACAACCACAGATCAATTACCCATCACTTCCAATGGAGCTCAGAACCTTATATACCCTCATGAGCTTACAGGAAGAATAGGGTCTTGGTTCCTGGCAAACAAGTTATGGTGGCAGAACAGGTTATGGTAAGGAGAGAAGAGGAATCCTGTTGAGGGGCAATAAATGATAACTAAGGAGAATGAATGGAACTGGGAACAAAGATTAACTTATAAATAGTTATCTTTGGAATTTTTTTTTTGAATGAGCCTGAGAGACAGACATTATGTTATAAGAGTCTTTCCAGGTGTGGTTACATTTTTCTCTTTGGTGGGTCCATACTTTAGGCAGATAAAGGAACTTCAGAGAACAACTTCATCCTGTGGTTTGGGGGAGACAGACAATTAAGAGATGGTGGGAGATGGGGTGGGTAGTCAGAGAGACTTTGAAGCTTCTTCAGTTCAGCATGTCAAAGTACCATCATTTAGGGTATCAGTTTCTAAGCCCCACCACAGAGATGAGTCTTTCTGGCATCAAGTTCATTCTCTTTCCGTGAAAGCATATCACATTCCATAGAAAGTGTCAATCTGATGTGTTATTTTTAGGATTAGTAATTTTCTCAAAAAATTAAAATACTCTGATGATTCATATTTCAGCTGTTATCCATTAGTATATACTAATCAATGCATAACACTTAAAGTTTTACAAAGCAGCTTTGTAAATTCCAAAGTTGAGACTTATGACACTCATGTTGTTTGACAAATGAGATTGTTAAATGCATCAGGGCAAAAACATTGTCTTCTACTTTTTCCTAGTAACACTTCTATCCTCAACTTTCAGCACATTGCTGGGCTTGAAGTAGGTTCTCAAAGAAAGTTTCTGATGTATCTAAATGTCATCTAATAGCATTTAAACATCCATAAAGATATGGACTTTTATGTAGCTTCTTTTATATCTGCAATGAAATATCAGCTCTCTTTATTTTATTTTACTGTAGGATGCTGGGGATGCCTGTGTTTTGGTTTGGTACTGTAATCACCCAATGGGTTCTTCCTGCTTGCTGCACAGACAAAACCAATTCACTGAGACCCTGGTATTGCAGTAAAGAAAGTTAACTAATGTGAGGCCTGCCATGTGGGAGAAAAGAGTTATCGCTCAAATCAGTCTCTGCAAAAGCTTGGAGTTTAGGGCTTTTCGAGGATAATTTGGTGGTCAGGGGACTAAGGAATGGATGCTGTTGATTGTTTGGGGATGCAATCATAGGGGTGTGTGAAACGGTCCTTGTGGGCCAGGCATGGTGGCTTATGCTTGTAATCCTAGCACTTTGGGAAGCTGAGGTGAGTGGACTACCTGAGGTTAAGAGTTTGAGACCAGCCTGGCCAACATGACAAAACCATGTCTCTATAAAGAAATCCAAAAATTAGCCAGGCATGGCGGCATGCGCCTGTAGTCCTAGCTACTCAGGAGGCTGAGTCAGGAAAATCACTTGAATCTGGGAGGCAGAGGTTGCAACAAACTGAGATCATGCCACTGCACTCCAGCCTGAGTAACAAAGCAAGACTCTATCTCAAAAAAAAAAAAAAAAAAAAAAAAAGAAGGCACGGTGGCTCACACCTGTAATTCCAGCTCTTTGGGAGGCCAAGGCAGATGGATCATGAGGCCAATATGATGAAACCCCATCTCTCCTAAAATCACAACAATTAGCTGGACGTGGTAGTGTGTGCCTGTAGTCCCAGCTACTTGGGAGACTGATGCATGAGAATTGCTTGAACCTGGGAGGCAGAGGTTACAGTGTGCTGAGATTGTGCCACTGTACTCCATCCTGGGCAACAGAGCAAGACTCCTTCAAATAAATAAATAAATAAATACAAGGTCCTTATTCACTTCTAGGTTGGGAGTCAGAGAATGGTTAAGTCATGAATCACAAGTGTGGATGGGGTCAATCTGAAAAACATTTTAAAAGACCAATCCCAGGTTCTACAATAGTGATGTTATCTATAGAAACAACTAGGGAAGTCCTCGGCCACATAACTCCTAAGCAATAAGAATTTATAAAAACTACACCTACATTTTAGTAGATTTCAGGCCCCTTCTATAATCCTACTCTTGCAGCCTTTCATTAATCTTACAAAGGCAGTTTTTGGTCCTTGAATAAGGAGGGGGTTAATTTTAGGGGGGGGACTATTATCGTCCTTGCTTTCAGGTTAAACTATAATCTAATTTCCTCCCATGGTTAACCTGGCCCATGTCCAGGAATGAGTGAGGACAGTCAGCCTGTGAGGCTAGAAGCAAGATGAGTCAGCCATGTTAAATTTCTCTCACTGTCATGATCTTTACAAAGGCAGTTTCAGGACTTGTGTTTGAGTTAACTTGCCTCTCCCAGGAAAATGCTTGGATTATCTGTTGGTTTCTCTTACACACAAGCTTCTGGATGAGCTCCAAGGAGAGCTATGGTAGAAAACTCCTTCACCCAGCCAAAAGGTTAAGAGCAGAGAAGAGAATATCAACAGAAACAACATCTTTTGCCTCAGGGTGAAAGTGGCTTTATGACAACGGCAGAGCGACAGGCAGTTCTAGGATATGAAGCACCTGCATGGACCCTCTACAGACCGTCTGTTCAGTGAGGAGTCACAGAAATAGGAATGGACCTCAGGATTACACCAGAAGAAGATGGGAGCCAAACATAGCAATTTCGGTATGGAATCAGGGATCAAATGGTTTACAGTTTTTCCAACTAGTCCCTGACTCCCCACTAACTGCTTTTCTAAGCAAGCTTTCCCTGGCATCTCACCTCTTAAAGATATCTACAGAAGTCACTTATTTCCCTCTCAGACCCAGTCAGAGGAGTTGAGAATTTGTCATCGATTCCATTGCTCTGTGTTAATTATGAAGATGTGCTAGATACAAATGTTTACCCAACCAATGGAAAAATATCTCTCAGATTCAATGTGTGCTAAAAAAAAAAAAAAAAAATAGTTTTCCTAACTACTAATGTTATATTACTAAAGAAAGATAATTATATCAATATTCGGTAGTTAAAGTCTTTTTTCCTCTAACATCAAATGGTACAACAATTTGAAGAAATATTCCGTACAATTTAAAAACTTAATCCAGAAATGGGATAGCTTGAATTGGCACAATATCTCTTAGCCATCTATTCTAAAGTTGTTTTTAGAAAGTTCTCCGTGTTTTCTATTTTACATATTTTCATTCGTGATTGCTTTTGAGTATGGAAAAATAAAACCCCTCCTGTGTGGAAGCCTGATTGCCCATATCCTTGTAATCTGACTGTCTAGGAATGACCAGAACTAGTTTTGGTAAAACTAGTTCGGGTCATTGTGGTTCAGACCTGAGACTTTGGCTCCAGGCTGGAAATGTAAATAGAACAGTGTCTTGGAGAAAATGGGCAAAATGTGGAGTGAATGGCTCTTTGCTTCCCTGTTTTATTTTTTCATGTCATCACACTGACAAAAGCAACTAAGGAAAGTAAAAGCAATGGTATGAAATTCTATTCTATAATATGTTAAAGAAGATGAGTGCCTTCTGGACTGAAAATGAATATAATATATACGAAGTTTCCCCTGGAAGCAATATTTTTCCTCATAGACAGTTATAATAAGTTTGTTCTGGAGGCTTATGGGTTTTATAATGGACATGCTGAACCAAACTTAACAGAGGCATCATGTGAGAGTGTGGATATAATAACAGCTCTGAAACTTCCAGAACAAGAGGACGATGAGATCCTCTGTGAGTAGGAGGAAAAGACTGAGATGTACATAAAAAACACATGCCAAAAAAAGAACAAATATGTGTTTTCAGTATTGCAGCCCAACATTTTGAATTATTTGGGGAATGATTTGGGTGGCTGTCTTCACAATGGAGTTAATTGGTTTCTTATTTTAGCCACTGCATTGGTTCAACTTCACCCTGTTCCATTCTAAAAATGCATCAGCAAATCAGTCAGCTGCAGGGCACTTGACTCAGTGTGTGTGCCTGCTATGAGATTAAGGTAAGTGTATTGGAACTTTAGAACTCAGATTTTGAAAGTTCACAATGCTAGGTGATCTCAACAAGCAAAGCAAACCAGAGCAAGTTCCAATGGGGGTGAATCTCTACCACCCCTCATAACATTATTTGTATTTTAAATCAATCTGTTTGGCCTTGGGTCTGTTTGAGTATGTTATACTTTGAGTGTTTATCCATAACTGTCTTATACACTAAACTTTTATTGTTGACTTTCCTACATATTAGAACATCAAATAAAATGGTGATACTTTAGTTGTGAAGACAATTAAAAACAGACTATAATAAAACCAAAGAGTATCAGAACCATCTTTCTTCCTATTAACTTGCACAACTGCACATGCGTCAGCAATCACAGATTAAGGAAGCAATTAGTCTGAACAGGAAAAACGTGAAGCTGATACTTAATATACTAACAGACTGCGAGCTTGAGAGTCTCTATTTTTGGTATGGTTGCAAGCAGCATTGCAAAGATCAGTTCCATCATATCTCATCATGCTAATTGAATTTAAAAAGCCAATACTGGTAAATTACACCCCTATGTCATAAATTTGCATTTTAGAGATTTATGGACCCTAGAGTGAACTGACATAATGATTTATATCACCCATGATTAAAAATTGAATGGCTTTGTCTTGATGTTGTTTCCAAGGAATCAGACTCCTAAAACAAGAAATTGTCAAGGAGCAACATTTAGTACTTTTCTTCACAGACGACTTCTACAGTGCTTAAGGACATGTTTATGAACAAGCGATGCCAAAAGGAAAGGTAAAAGTGGAATGTAAATTGTATGTACTGAAATAAAGTTCATAGAGCTGTTGAATGTAAGCAAATAGAGGAGGAAAATTAAGGCAATTTTCTTGCCAAGTGCAACTGTTTTTTCCTCTGCTTCAGTCTTCCATTTTCTTTTGGTCCACTGACTCCTCACTTCCCACCCCCATCACACAAATGTGCACACACATATAGACTCACACATGCATACATACTTGTATTTAATGGAAGTCTTTAGAAGTGTACAGAAATTAGGTTCTTGAGACACTTTCATCGATGCTCAGTAGCAATCGATGCTTCCAAAATATCTTAAATTTCTAAAGTAGACTCTGAGCAGATAAAGGAAACATCAGAATAAACAGGTACATGTGAAATTAATGATAAAATGCAAAGATTTAAATCTTCTTTATAAGTTATAATAAACAAATGTAATAGTACTTCTAAAAAATCCTGTTTACTTACTGGTCATTTCACCCAAGGTAGGAGCCGTTGACTTACTTTTATAAAATAATCACTTTCTCCTTCACCTGGAGTGGTAGAAAATGGTTTTTAATTAATCAGCACAATTTTCAATCTTTGAGAAAGAAAGTAAACCTGGATTTTATTTCACACTAAAAACTACACTATGGGCTGGGCACAGTGGCTCACGCCTATAATCTCAGAACTTTGGAAGGCCAAGGCCAGCGGATCACCTGAGGTTGGGAGTCCAAGACCAGCCTGACCAACATGGAGTAACCCTGTCTCTACTGGAAAAAAAAAATTAGCCGAGTGTGATGGTGCATGCCTGCAATCCCAGCTACTCGGGAGGTTGAGGCAGGAGAATCGCTTGAACCCAGGAGGCAGAGGTTGCAGTGAGCCAAGATCATGCCATTGCACTCCAGCCTACGTAACAAGAGTGAAACTCTGTCTCAAAGAAAAAAACAAGAAGAAAACAAAAAAAACCCAACCCCCCCACCCCCCAAAAAACCTAAACTATAGATGCACTAAATATTTAAATTTAAAAATATATATATAAATTATACATACTACAAATATATATATACATAAAATATATAAATCTATGTATAATCCAGCAGTTTGGATGAATTGTATAATAAAGACAAAATTCCCTGCTGTAAAAACAAAAATCCCAACTAAAACAAATTAAAAAACTACATTTGACTGTAGAAATGTTTAGAAAAAGTATTTCTATGGTAAAATATAATATACACAAAGTTGATAGCAAATGATTGAGAGAAATATTCACAATGCTTATGAGAGATCAACAATTATAGAATAAAATGAGCTATTAGTTATGAATTGATATGAAAATGACAAAATGAAACAATAGAAAAATAAACAAAGTGCATGAATAGGTAGTTCACCAAAGAAAAAATTCAGAGAGCCAATAAGCATACGGACAGCAGCTCAGTCTCACTGGTAATCGGGAAACGCTTACTTTAAAAAAATGACATACACCTTACACTTAGAAATAAAAATTACAAGAAGGAATAGCACTTCTTGTAGGGGTCATAGAATAAAGGATAGGCTCGCACTTTGTTCATAGAAATGATATTTTTTTAAAGCTTTCTTAGAAATCTGGCAACAGCTATTAAAATTTCAAATGTACACACTCTTCAACTCAGCATAGCTTCAGCTGGGAAGCTATTCTACGGAAAAAGAAAACACTAGCTCATGTGAAAATTGAAAACAAAGTGGATGTCCATCAAAAGGAGGATGTTTGAATAAATTAGTGTTAATCCATAACATGTAATAATTTAGGGAAAATGTAAACTTTTCTCTGGGGCGGTTGATCTCTGGGGCAGGAGACGTTTTCACGATGTATTAAATGATATAAAGTGAAGACTAATACGCACATAGACTCCAATCATTGTCAGTAAAACAAACAATGACAATCTCTTCTGCATGATTTGAGAATAAAAAGGAAGAAAAAAATAGAAAAAAGGAAAATTTAAAAGATAAAATAAGAAACTGTTTATTGTTATGTATTCATAATTCTGAATTATGAAAGGAAACCCACCAGATTGTCAATACTGGTTATACAGGTAAAGGGGGAAGAGAAGACAAGCAAAAGTGTACAAGAAAATGGAAAGAAGTCAATAATAAAAATAGTGTTTGCTATCATCTCGATTATGCAAATACTTACCAACATTTTGCTCGTGGTAATTTCAAAGTGGTGAAATTTCAAGGAATTAACTTTTAGTTTTATTTTTTGAGACAGAGTTTCTCTCTGTCACCCAGACTGGAGCAGTGGCATGATCTTGGCTCACTGCAACCTCTGCCTCTTGGGCGCAAGAGATTCTCATGCCTCAGCCTCCCAAATAGCTGGGATTACAGGTGCCCATCAAACACCCAGCTAATTCTTGTATTTTTAGTAAAGAAGGGATTTCGCCATGTTGCCCAGCTGCCCTCAAACTCCTGGCCTCCAGTGATCTACCTGCCTCAGCCTCCCAAAGTGCTGAGACTGCTAGCATGAGACACCATGCCTGGCCAATTTTCAGGAGATTTATATCCTATAGTCATAGCTGAGAACCTAACGTTGAGAATAGGATGGGTCAAGTAACTATAAATAGTTCCGAGCTACCTAAAAGAAGATTTGAATATTGTGGGAATTTTGTTTTTCCCTACAAATAAGATTACTGAGGCATTCCCTCTATTTTCCATTTGGAGAACAGGTTTCCCCCAACTCTTCAATTAAGTGTCTACGCTTCAGTCCTCCAGAGTATAAGGGACTTGGGAACTCAAAAAATGTTAAATGAGAGTCCTGCTAGGGCAGTCTCTGCAGGAAAGGCTGTGCTATGTTGGAAAAGGCTCCTGGAGTTTGGTGGAGAAAGGATGTCTGCATGTTTCTGGTGGGTAGGAAGTAGATGCCACTCAATGAATCCAGACTGGGGTCCTCTTGAGGAGTGCTTTGTGCAAGAGTTCCACCCAGATGATTAACTGACCCCAAAGGAAGGTGCTGCAGATGATAACTGCATTCCCCTAAAATTCATACATTGAAATCCTAACCGCTAGTGTGATGATATTAGGAAGTGAGGCTTTGGGAGGTGATTAGGTCATGAAGGTGGAGCCCTCATGAATATAATTAGTATCCTTATAAAAGAGACCTGAGAGAGCTCCCTCATCCTTTGTACTATGTGAGGATACCAGGAGAGGGCACCATCTTTGAATTAATGATCCAGCCCTCACCAGACACCTTGATTTTGCACTTCCTAGCCTAGAGAACCTTTGACAAATATGTTTGTTGTCATAGTATGTTTGTTATAGAAGCCTCAATGGACTAAAACAGAGGGTGTCTGAATGGCACATGCTGTAAAGGGTAGTCTCACGGGGCATATTTGTAATTGATGACCAGAGGAGGCATTGCCCACATCATGAAGGAGTTTCAGCATCAAGTATCTTTCTGCAACCATCAAAAGTGTTGCTTGAAAGGAAGAAGTCAGATTGAACATCTGTCACAGCGAGAGAGTACTCTTGTCAAATTGCAACTATGCTAGTCATGTAAGACTTTTTTCTCTTACCTTCCTCTCTTCCCAACAACTCCCCCTCACTACTGTTCCCCTGCGCTCACCTGCAGCTCTGTATAGAAACAATGTAAGAAAAATGGAGAAAACCGACTCCCTCTCCCACAGCAGACTTCCAAGCCTGAGCCTGGAAGAGCGAAGCCTTAAATTGAATGAGATGCTGAAAGGTTGTTAGTAGACTGCACTACAAAGGTCTTCTCTGAATATGGAAATCATTTGTTAATTCATGCAAATGACCAAGAAAATTATAGGACCTGCTTGAAATCTCATTCAGAGATAGGGGAAAACAAATCAAAAAGGGAGATTTAAAGAAATGCTAACAGACTGGTGTGGTGGCTCACACCTGCAATCCCAGCACTTTGGGAAGCCAAGGTAGGTGGATCACTTGAGGTCAGGAGTTCGAGACCAGCCTGGCCAACATGGTGAAACCCCGTCTCTACTAAAAATACAAAAATTAGCCAGGTGTGTGGTGGGTTCCTGGAATTCTAGCTACTCAAGAGGCTGAAGCAGGAGAATTGCTTGAACCCAGGGGGCTGAGGTTGCAGTGAGCTGAGATCATGCCACTGCACTCCAACCGGGATGAAAGAGCAAGACTCTGTCTAAAAAAAAAAAAAAATTCCTAACAATGTTCTCTGTTTGTACTTCACTGATTCTAGCTCTTTGAATGAATTAACTGAGTTCATTCAATGAGTTAAGTACAGGTCTGCTTTTATGCGTGGTTAAAGAGTATTTGAATGATTATGCATTTTTTATAATCAGATAAAGAAATCTGAAACTGTTTCCTTTGTGAAAAGAGAATTACATTCAACACTTCAAAATACAAAAAAAATGTAACATTGGAGGAGCTCTGACTGAGGGCCCCATCCACAGGGCCTCTTCCTCAGCACTGATCCTCACCCCATTCCCACTTGGTATCAACTTCAACCCCTCTCCCCATCTTTAAACAGTTAGGCTGCATCACAGAACCTGAGGGATTTGTGGTTCACAGTGTGAGCATCACTGATTTAGAGCTTGCATAGCAGGTGGTTTTTAAGAGGTAATAATAACAATAAAAGGTTTTTAAAGTACCTACCATGTGTCACTTCACACGTTATATCTTTAATCTTCATAATAACCCTTTGATAAATTCCAATACTACTCTTAGAAGCTGAAACTTAAAAGGGATTAGTAATTAACTCAAGGTTACATGGTAAAAGAATTGAGGAGTGAGTCCAGGTTTATCTGATTTTTGATGTTTCTGAGTTTTACATGATGATACTATATCATACAGTGTGGACAGGTAAAATTAGGTTACTGAAGTCTACTGAAAATAGATTTCCAGAAATCCACTGCCCTTTGTCAATGACGGAGAACAGGAAGAGTCCTGAAAGAAGACAGAGTCACATAAGCATCTTCCTCTGCACTATTAAATAGCCCTCTTTCATCTAAGAGCTCACCCAATACTAAGACTCACCTTTTTTTAATTTTTTTTTTTTTTTTTTTTTTGAGACAGAGTCTCACTCTGTCACCCAGGCTGGAGTGCAGTGTCCCGATCTCAGCTCATTGCAACCTCTGCCTCCCGGGCTCAAGTTATTCTCCTGCCTCAGCCTCCCAAGTAGCTGGGATTACAGGGGTGCACCACCACACCAAGGTAATTTTTTGTATTTTTAGTAGAGACAGAGTTTCACCATGTTAGCCAGGATGGTCTCGGTCTCCTGACCTTGTGATCTGCCTGCCTTGGCCTCCCAAAGTGCCAGGATTACAGGCGTGAGCCACCGCGCCCGGCCTAAAACTCACCTTTTTAGTGATCTAAGAGGAACTGAATGATCTGATGAGTTCTGGAAGATATAAAGAATTTGGCCTATTGTCTTGTTATGTATCTGGGAATCATTCCTTATATAAGCATATAATTGGTATTCTTTTACCCAATGCTGTTAAGATAATGAATAAGGCCGGGTGCGGTGGCTCACACCTGTAATCCCAGCACTTTGGAAGGTTGAGGCGGGCGGATCACGAGGTCAGGAAATGGAGACCATCCTGGCTAAGGCAGTGAAACTCCGTCTCTACTAAAAATACAAAAAAAATTAGCCGGGCATGGTGGAGGGTGCCTGTCAAGTCCCAGCTACACCGGAGGGTGAGGCAGGAGAATGGCCTGAATCTGGGAGGAGGAGCTTGCAGTGAGCAGAGATCACGCCACTGCACTCCAGCCTGGGCGACATAGAACTCTCAAAATGTAAGGCAGTTATGAATCATCCCCTCAGTCAGTCAGTCAGTCATCAAATATTTTCTGAGTCCCCGCTATGTTCCAGGTACTAGTGCAGACACAGACAATATAATGAAAAGCAAAATCAACAAAAGTTATGCCCTGCCAGATCTTACAATGTGTAGGTAGAATATCCCGTATTCAAAATGCTTTGGACCGGATGTGTTTCACATTTCTGTTTTTTTCTGATTTTTGGAATATTTGCATATACATAAGGAGATATCTTGGGGATGGGGCCCAAGTCTAAACACAACACTCATTTATGCTTCATATATCCCTTATACACATAGCCTGAATGTAATTTTATACAATTTAAGAAATAATTTGCACGAAATACAAAGTTTTCATAGATTGAACCATCAGAAAGCAAAAGCGTGGCTATCTCAAGCACCATTTAAATACTTCCTACTTCTTCTTTCTTTTTCTTTCTTTTTTTTTTTTTCTTGAGACCGAGTCTCATGAGGTTGCCCAGGTTTGACTGAAATTCCTAGGCTCAAGCGATTGTCTTGGCTCAGCCTCTTGAGTACTACAGGTGCCCATAACCATGTCCAGTTTACCATCTTTTCTCTTTCCACTGTTAGTCATGGGAATATTTGCGGGACTTTTTTTTTTTTTTGGTAACATTTTCCAGCAATATCTTCATACCATAGAATAGAGAATAAGAAAAAAAAAAAAAAAAAAAAGAAAGCATAGTGGGTAATGCATGTAGGCCTTGGCCACATGCAGAGCAACATGGGTAACCTGCTGTTGGCGTGTCTGGCCTGCACACATACCATTTTATTACATTTTATTGTGGGCACGCTTGTGTGGGGGAATATGGGCTTGTGCAAAAAGATATATCAAGATGAACAGGGCCGGGAGGGTCTTTTTTCCCTTGAATATGTTAAATCAACTGTGTGTATTGCATCCATGCTTTGACTGCCAGCTCTCACATGAGGTCAGGTGTGAATTTTCCACTTGTGACGTCAGGTCAGCACTCAAAATGTTTTGGATTTTAGAGCATTTTGGATTTCAAGATTTTTGAATTAGGAATGCCCAAGCTTTGAGCATGTATTATAGAAATGACATTAATAAACAAATAATGTATTCACAATATCATGTCAGAGAATACATATTTTGAAGAAATATAAAGTAGGCTGTGTGTATAGCACAATGGGAGCTGTTACTTTAAAAACTTCTAAGATGACATTCAAAACCTGAATAAATCTTGTAGCTCTATGTGGAAAAATGTGTTTCAAGCAGAGGGATGAGCAGATACAAAACCCCTGGGAAGAGATATGCTTGTTATTCTATAGGAACAACAAGGAGGCCAGAGATGAACTACTTTAATGGTGTCAGAATAAAGTTAAAGATGCAGACTAGGCATATGTAGCAAAATATATGATGCTACAATATTTTGTTTCATCTTAACACTCTCTCATATATCATTTAAACACACCGAGAGTAGGAGAATAACTTCGCATGGCACCCCTAAACAAGATGAAACTAAAAAGATACGGGCTGAACCCCATTATCACCACTCGGTCTGAAGGGCCAGGGCAATGAGTAGCTTACTGGAACCCAAACAGAGCTGGAGCTGGAGTTGGAGCCATAGCTATGGTGACCAGTCAGAAGCTGCAGCTTGTCACTGGGCATCAGAGACACTGCCAACCCTCAACCCCAGTGATGGAGCTGGGAAAATAACCCAGATCTCACTCTTCGCTCTCCCTTCAGTCTCCTGTTCTCTCCATTGGCCAAACCCAACTGGAAGTCAGAGTGGCCTGAGGGACCTGGATGAAACAATCTATAGGGATCAACTTCCTGGTGCCCAAAGCAGGGTGGAAAACGGTAGAAAGAAAATCTGGTAGGTCAAAGAATATCTGGGTCAGAGATAACCTAGTACATTCACATTTTATAACTAAATTTATTAACTAGTATTTTTGTATGCCTACCTAACTCTGTGTTAAGTGCAATGGGGTATTTCAAATGTAAAAAGCAATATTGGCCCTCAATGAACTTAGTTTTTGGGAAGAGTTAGATATGATACCAATGCAGAGTTAATAGGTTAAAGTTCAAGCCCTGGAGTTATGGTGTAAATTTGGGTAACTAAATAAACATTTCAGAATTGACTTTCTCATCTATGAAAGAACAGAAATAGTACTGTTCTGTTTTTGAAGATGAAATGAGCAGATTCACATAAACCATTTAGGACAGTTCTTGGCATACTGTAAGTACTTAATAAGTTGGCTATTAGAATTATTGACCAAGCCTGATATAAAAGCCAAAGCCCTACAACTGTTCCCTCCCTGGTGGAGGGAGATAACTCTGGAGGGGACTAAATTAGACATTTCTAAGGTCTATGCTAGGTATTAGGATTTCATGACAGTTCCTCAAGGTCTCAGTACAGGTATAGGCATTGTCAGAAACACTGCCCATTTCCTACATGAATTTAACCAACTAACCAGACTTCCTCCCTCCTTCGAGTCTATAAACTCTATAAAGCAACCCTACTCAGGATGGACATAAATGAAATATTGCAGCAACTATTTAAATGTTCTAAAAAGCATATATTAAGGAAGATGGTATTGATGATCTAAAATACTTACTGGCACTTGAACCCAATGTAGTAAAGGCATTTTATAAATCAGCCAACCGCCCTTGTGTACTGAATCTAAATTTTGAGTTTGTGAGCCATATATCACAGATGTCTTTTTGCAGCCTATGCTTTCCTCCTTGGAAAGCAATTTATTATTTTTATCAATATTAATGTAATTGCCATTATTATATATTTTTTAGATGAAGTATATGTGTCTATCCGTATCTGGCTTGGACAAGTTTCTCTCAGATCAATGAGAAGCATACTGCTGGCTTTTTCTTTCTCTGCAAAATGTTTGAATGTTTATTGCTAAGGTTTTTTTTTTTTTTTTTTTTTT
>NW_016804643.1:1828968-1875571 GCF_001698545.2 Rhinopithecus bieti
TTTTTTTTTTTTTTTTTTTTTTTTTTTTTTTTTTTAAACCAAGTGTCACTAAGTGGTTGTAATTTTAATTTATTTTGTACTTTGACTAATGGACATATCTAATCAATAAAATAATAGGAATTGTCCCTTTGCAAGACAGAAATCAGCTATTAACTAAAATGGCAAAGGAAGTTACCCCTTGTCCCCTTACAACACCCGAGACTTTTGGAGAACTTAGTTTTCTCCTGTGATTGTGCCATGTACAGCTGTGGTAAGAAAGAATAGGTAGCACCTCTTTCCTATGCCATAATTTCTTTATTAAGTAACAGTGATCTTTTATTAAAATATTACCGGCTGAAAGGAAGCCCAGAAAATGCTGAGAGAAAATCTTGCCTTTTGTAAACAAGAATATGTGAAAATTCAACTTGGTAACCTTAGTTTGACTAGCTTTTAAAATTTTCTCTGTTGCTAAGGGAGCTTAATGATAGATATGAAAATGGCCTTAAAGCAAGTTCTTAGAACAAGCTTTTGCACAACTGTCATCACAGCATTTATAAGCAGCAACCCCATCAATATGGAAGAGAGAAAAGCTAGAAGTGAAAATTGCATCATCCCTCCTATATCAGACAAGTTAATTAGTTGGTCCATAATCACAGACTCTGCTCCAAATGAAAAGCGCAGCTTTGTTCCTTTTGAACAGAAAGGCACAGAAGGTACAATACCCACGTAATTCATTAACAGTAATACTGTTCTGAAGGAAGAACTGCTGAATTTAGATTATTCTGAGCTCCAACTTGTAATAGCCAAAGTTGTGGTAAGACTTTTGCAGTTTCCTAAAACAAATTTAAAATGTGAGAAAATCCTTTTGTGCCTATCAGAAGCAACCTTAAGAGTCTGGCAGATTTTATGAGGGTCTTTTATTTTATTTATTTATTTTTTATTTTAAGATATTAGGACACTATTTTGGGTACTGTATAAGCTATGGAGCCCTGTTATTGAAGAACCAGTTAAGCATGTCAGATCCAAAGTAGCTCCGAAAACAACTTGAAAAATGGGGAATTTGGGATCTAAGTTCCAGATTGTGATGTTTTAGTCATCTACTTAGAATAATTAAAAGAATGTATCTATATATTAGTGTCTACGGTTCCAGAAGTTTCAATGATTAGAGAAAAAGGGCTTGAAGGTCATGAAGACTGTTACAGCTGGAAAGGAAATTCTGACTGCTTAGAGAGTCAGAAAGCTGTCAGGTTAAAACGAGAGATTGAACTAGAATAGACTGCTAGTTCCCCGCTAAGTCTCTGCCCCCTCAAATCTACCTGGAGAAACTGCAGAAGTAGAGAGAAGCCTGGGTCTGGAAGTGGCTTAGGGGGCTGCCTGGTCGAACCACAGCTCTCGGAAGACAGTAAGGAGAGAGGCTTTCAGTTCTCTTGCCTCTTACTAGTTGGTCCAGCACTTCGAGACTGTCCTTACCTCACAATTGTCACAGAATTCTGTAGCAATAGCCTGGACCTCGAAATGCCAAGAGCGTAATATTTGGGTCTGCAAAATCTCTGCTAGTGTGAGACACTAATAAAACAAATGCCAGCTGTCAGGGATCTTACTTCGCTGTAAAAATTCTCTTCAAATGCTAGAACTAATAGATTTTGTTTAAAAAGACAGCACCATCTTGAAAAAAATGATTCAGGAGATTTGATGGTGGAGTGGCAGCAGACATAATGGGGACAGGTTTTGGTACTTCAAGGCTCCCCACTTAGTCTCATCCTCTTTGTGATTAAACTCACCAGCAGAAATACAATGTAGGCTCTTCCCTAATTTATATTATCAGACAGTGTCATGAGCTTATGGGGGATAAAACATCTAGATACTAGGGTCAATAATCTTTAAAAGGAAGGTGGCAAACTAAAAATAATATATGAAAGAGAAGTATTGGAAAAGATGGACTAAGAATTTAAAATAAGTTTAACCGAAATACTCTAAGGAATAAGGAAGTTAGTAATGGCTGAGTGCAGTGGCTCACGCCTATAATCCCAACACTTTGGGAGGCCAAGGTGGATGGATCACCTGAGGTCCGGAGCTGGCCAACATGGTGAAACCCTGTCTCAACTAAAAATACAAAAATTAGCCAGGCGTGGTGGTGCATGCCTATAATCCCAGCTACTTGGGAAGCTGAGGCAGGAGAATCACTTGAACCCAGGAGGCTGAGGTTGCAGTGAGCTGAGATCACACCACTGTACTCCAGCCTGGTCAGTAGAGTGAAACTCCATCATAAAAAAAAAAAAAAAAAGGTTAAAATGTGGAAGAGGTCATAAGAATGAATCAAGTGGAAATAGTAAGTATGAAAACTATAATAGTTAAAAAACAAAAAGATCTGAAGACCCAAATGATTCAGCTGAAGAAAGAATTAGTTTGTCAGAAGATTATATTGAACACTTTCAGAAGATAACAGAGAAACATAAAACTAGAGAAAATATTACAATAAACTAAAAGACTTGGAAAATAGAAATAAAAAATGCCAACATCAAGTTATCTGGATTCTCAGAAAAAAGATTGTGGTGGTGGTAGTGAGCAGAAGGGGCAAAGAAAAGACATATTAAATAAATGAAGATTATTAATATCCCAGAAATAAAGAAAAATACCAGATCTCTTTTTTGAAATGACACATAAGATAAACTTTTGGTACTACAGTTTATTCATCACTGAAATTGGGATAATAAAATGCCTATCTTAAAATATTATTGAGAGGATTAAGTAAGTTAATATAGTAAAACCCTTAGAATAGTGCCTTGCACATAATCACTCTTTAATTATTAGCTATTATTATTATCACTTAGACATATTACAATTAAATTCTAGAACAATGAAGAGAAATGGAAATGCTTCTAGAGAATGAGCATATCACCTACTGAGGAAAAATATTTAGATTGATCCCAGGCTTCTTAACATTGTAATTACATTTGAAAACTAAGGACATTAGATGCAATCAGCCTTCAGAATATTGACCATACAAAGAATCACTTTGAGAAACTCTTGAGGAATGTAGTGAAATAAGAAGATGCATAAATATATAAGGAATATATGATGTTGGTCCCCACATTTTGAGGGTATTATAATTATTTTTAAAAGCATGGATGAAGCGAAATATGTACATTCTAAATAGCATCAACACTGTTTTGAAGCTGGGAGACAACAAAAGGTCAAAATGATGTGAACTTGCAAAGTACAAATATTGCTAGAAACCAATGAAAAGCAAGGGGAAACCAGTAAGTATAGATATTAAGTTAGAAGCAAGAATAAAAGTAGACAGTAAGAATTTTCGTGTACTTCTTGCATTCTAGTGCTTAATTAGTCAGACTACATAGGCACATATACTATGGCCCTGCAACTTCATTCCGGGGTCTGCATCTCAAAGAAGTTACTACAAAGGTCCATACAGGGACAAGTATGAGAATGTTTGTTGAAACTGTAGTTGAGATGTCCTGGAGGTGTACAACACTGGGTGAATGGATGAGTTAAGTTAGCAAAGTGGCAGCAAAAGTTACTCCAGTGGCAGCCCACAAACTGTACATGACAGGGACAGTGATATCACTGAACTGTCATTGCGACTCATGTAATATGGGGAAGGGGCTGGTTGCAAGTGCTATGAAAGTTGAATTTCTAGAAGTACTGGCAGAGATGGAGAGAGGAAGTCATTATGGGCATGGATGGGACATTGACAAGGCTGGGAGGAGGATGTTTGCTTAAGTTGGAGCCCTGTGGTTGGAGTGGGGAGATGCAATTTTGTGGACTCTGAATATCACGTCGTTCTCAGTCTTGCATTGGCAACTATGGATCCACAAAAGAACAATAGAAGGGAAAGTGAGAAAGAAAAGTCTGGTTTTATCACTACATGAATTAAGGCAATAGATTTAATGTAAACTATTGGAAAGGCTCTTAAATATGAAGCAATATTGAAATTCAAAGAGATCCAGGGTGAATCACTAGCTCTGGTTCAAACTCCTTTATCACTTTTTGCACATTTTCAAACTATGTTACATATAGTAAAATAACAACTCCAAAATCTTGCAAATTGTAGAATCAATCATTTTTAAAATTCATGTAAAGGTTTAGCTACCATCTAGTATTAGACCCATAAGATAGTAGTTAAGTGCTTAGCTCTAGGACAGACTATGTATGTTCAAAGCCCAGCTTTATCGTGCATAAATTTAATGAAATAATATATGTAAAATATCCGTACACAGTAACTGTCAAACAAATGTTTTCCTTATTCTACTTCATTAATCTGGTTGAAGAAGTAAATCTTCATTAATGTGATTTATAAATCACATTTATGGACTGGATCCGAATTGGGCAAAGCTGAAGTGTTGAATTCATGTGATTCTCGCTGCTCAGCTGGACTCAATTTAAGACCGAGATGCATTAGCCTCTTGAGGAGAGTTAGGTTGGCTAAACAAAATTCTGGATTCTGTGTTTAATCAATTTACATAGAACAGAGTTGGTCTAGTATTCCATAGTGGGCTCTGAGGTTCTTGGTTAATAAAAAGTGATGCAAGTTACAAAGTTATTTCTGACATGACATAAATTTGCACCATTATTCTTATGTATTAACTTATAATGGTGTAGTATATAATTATAAAAATGATTATTGTCATTTGTATCATTAAATACATATTTTTAGGCAAAATAAAACGTTTATTTTACTGTATAGTTTTTAATAATTTCAAATTTCGTGTTTATATGCTTTTTGACATTTGGACTCTGAATATCATAGTTTATGATATGTGCAGTGAAGTTTATTACATGTTTACTTTTTTCTCTAGCTTGCGAGAATATAATTAATATAGGCAATTTAGCATGTTAAACAGCTTACAGATTTAGAATGAACAAAATGCTAGAAATAACAAGTATATTTGTCAAAACATAGGTAAACATCAATTAATACAATTTATAATGATTTAGGTACACATGCTCATTTTTAGATAATTTCAACAGTAAATGAGAGACCAAACTGCTTTAAGAATGGATGTGTCTTATATACAAAGATATAGGGGGTAGGGAGTCTACTTACTTCTTTTTTCACTTACGTTTGTTTTTCCATGTGTGAAAGATAAATTTAGGAAGAGAAAGAGAAAGAAGACTTGAGTTACTTTTGATTTGAACACTTATCAATTATTTAAATATTTAAAAAATTTAAACATGGCTCATTCTCAATGATAGGAAAGAAGACTAGGAACACCAATCAGAGCTTCAGCTCTGTCATAATTATGAGATTAAATTAGAATTCAATTTCCTCCGGGAAGTTTTCCTTGATCCTCAGCTGGAAGTAATTTCTTCCTCCTCTGACTTTCCAGTGCCTCTCCTAAAGCACTTAAGGCCTTGTATTATAGTGATTTACAAATGCTCTCTAGGGTCTTATGGTATTGCAAAATTATAAAGTAATTGAGTAGAGGATTTATATCTGATCCTGCTTCAGTCTGGAAGCAGTAGTTTAAAATCGAAGAGCATGGAGTTTAGAATCAGTGAGAACCCAGTTTCAAGCCAAGCTCTGCCACTTCCTAACCATTTGAACTGCAGCAAGTCATTAATTTTCTTTGTGCTTTGACTTCCTTATATATAAAGGAATGATAATCATACTTAGCTCATATCATCTGGGAAAGATTTTATGAAATAATTCATTAACTGCTCCTATCCCCTCACATATATTCAATAAACCTCAGCTCTTTTCTTTCATATCTCTGATAAACATTCCTTTCTGCCACGTAAAAGGTGTTCCCATGAACACATAATGAGTCACTCATTTTGCAACTGCAACTATCACTTTTGAAAAGGCAATATAACTATGATATTTGGTATGGCTTGTGGTTATAATCATAAAGCAGTTTATCCCCATCCCCCCATTACTGTTTTTTTTAATTTATTCAGTGGGACCAGTATTTCCCCTTCTCCTAGATGAAATTTAGGGAAAACTCCATATTTCTTGTCATTTTAACACAATCAAAGTTCTCTGGTCAGCAGTTTATAGGTCTCATTTCATGTAAGAATTAAAAGTTCAAACATTATATAAGTTGCAGCTACTTCCCTTTTCTCAGCTCAGTATAGTTGCACTTTTGTCATTTCCTAATGGGGTGGTGGAGAAGCAGATTGGCCTCCTCTCTTCCACTGACTTATGCTTCTAACCCTAGAGACAGAAAAATTATCAGGTGACTAATACCATCATGAATTGGTGCCTGACTCACACATTATTGTTGTTGTTTTGTTTTACTTATTTTAGGATGCAATTTTATCTCTTAGAATAGTTTTAATGGACTCTTCAGGCACCATTCCAACCCAGGCCCATTGTTGGAAATTTTATATCTTCAGTCTCTTTGATGTGAATGAAGTACTCTCTCTGGCTGAATATGAGGTTCTCATTGGCTTCAAATTGTTGATGAGTATTTCATTTATATTTCAAATAATATTTATTGAGCATCCATTATGTGCCAGAAACTCTTCTAAGTGGATTTCCAATTTGGAAATATATATTTTAAAGGAGGAAACAAAACAATAAACAATAGACATAATAAGTAAGTAACATAGTATGTTAGAAAGTGACATATACTATGGAAAGAAGAATTAGTAAAGTAGATTAAAGAGGATTGGGAGTGCTTTTGTGGGACTAAGTCAAAATTTTAAGTGGGGTGATCACTGTAGTTCTTATTAAGAAGGTAGGTTGCAGGTTCTCCATTCCTACATGCTCACCCTTTGCAATGTGGGTTTGCTTCTCAAAGGGTGGAAACTCACTTTCCATCCCCTGCATATGGACATGGACATGTGATCAGCTTATGGTAACACACATTAAAAATTAAAACAACCATCCTGGCTAATATGGTGAAACCCCATCTCTACTGAAAATACAAAAATTAGCCTCTCGTGGTGGCAGGCGCCTGTAGTCCCAGCCACTTGGGGGGCTGAGGCAGGAGAATGGCGTGAATCTGGAAGGTGGAGCTTGCAGTGAGCCGAGATCACGCCACTGCACTCCAGCCTGGGCGACAGAGTGAGACTCTGTTTAAAAAAAAAAATAATAATTAAATTAAAACAAAGCAAAGGCATGCAAATTGCTTGTGCATTGGGGTTTCACCCTCTCTTGCTGCTAGGGAATTTTCTGCCACCAAGTAAAGAAATCTCATTTTGCATTCTGGAAGATGACAGCCCAACTGGAGGTAAAACTTTCAGCTTTCCAAACCCATTCAGTTGAGGTTCTAGCTGAGGCTAAAGACTTCCAACTAAGAGTCATTCTAGACCACGCAGCTTTAGTTGAGCAGTCATGGATAAGAAGAGAAGTAGCCAACCCACATAATCATGATCAAAAACAAGCTGTCATTGCTTCAAACCACCAAAATTTGTGGTTATCCAGAGCTAACTGATACACTGACATTTTTAAAAGACTTGGAGGAAGTCACTGTGTGTGCTTTGTGGATGGCTGATACAGTAAATAGCCTGTGAAAATCCCCTGAAGCAGAAGGCAGACTATAGGGTTGAGGAAGGGAGAGGAGTAGGATGACAAGGAGAAAAGGGAGGGTTGTGGAAGGGAAAACCCAGATTATGTATACTATTGTAAATAATTTAGCTTTTACTTTGGGTGAAATGGGAATTTCACACTTGAATTGCAATTACTTCTCCAGGCAGACCCATATAAATTTCCTTCTCTTATGTGGTTCATTCTTTGCTTGGATAAACCCTGAAAGTGCAGACTAATTTCAGTTGCAGCTAGCTCTTTACTCCTTACTCAGCTAGTTAGCTATCCAAGTGCATCTCACTCCTCAGACCTGGAAAGTTTGAGCTCGTCACCAGTCTTCAATGTCTTCCAAAGTGCAGGTGAAGTATAATAAGCTTGACTGTCCATACCCCGCAAAGCTCTCTCTAGAGTTTAGGTAAAGGGATGAAATGCACTCTATTGTCTTTACCCTTAGAAAAGAATGAGATTCTGTAGGGAGATCACCTGAAACTATTGCTACACAATAAAAGATGAAATGCTCCTGATTATTGTAAATACAAAATTGCATGCAGGATTGTGTAAAGACAATGTCAGGTTGGACTGCCAGAATGAGCCAACAGCACGTGATGTACTTCCCCGTGCAGACAGCCTATGAATGGATGTGCAGTCAGGGAGGTTTCACATCACCAAGATTCCTATTCCAGAGAAGCAGGTGTTCATAGCTCTGGGAATGGAATGTGACCCTCGTGGAGAGCCTATAAATGGATGCATGGGGTGGGCGCCTGTCCATATGGATAAGATAGGGCTATAAACGCCCTCATCTTGCCACGGCTCTTCTAGGTCTCTTTAGGGTTAAGACATACTACCTTCTGAGAATTTCTGGTCTAACTGGTTGTCTAGCTTCATGTCCTGTTTCTATGGATTGTTTGTAACCAGCTTTTGCTGCAACTGTTACTGCTGATTAATACCTTGCTAATCACAGGTTATGGAAAGACTGTGTTCCTGTTTTAAGGCTCTGTTAGAAATTACTGATGCACACACCTATATTGTAAATTCTTACCTCTGTATACTGTACTTCTGCAAACAGATGTTATGTTAAAGAATTACTTCATCTCCATGTGACCATCTCACCTCATAATCAAATGACCCTAAATCCCTCAGTAACCTACTCCCACCCTCACTAAACTTAGTAATAAATACTGGTATATCCAGTGCGTAGTAAATGCTCAACAACTCTTTTGAAAAGTGCTCCTGAAATTTCTAGTTATTTTCTTTGTCTCCCCAATCTCCATTTAGGCTAAGGCAATGGTCATCTAAGATCACAAAACTGTTTCTACAATTTGCTTTTGTAAGTTCTAAATGTTTGTATTGCACCTTAGTTTATTGTGGGACATCTGTTATTTTATCAGTTGTCTTATCAGTTGCACCTGCAATTACAGCTAACTTATGTGCCTTTCAACATACTGCTAGAAGAATGGTCTGAGATAGAGGTTGAATTTTCCATGACTAAGGTAGAAGAAGGCCTATTTTTAAAACTTTGTCTTCAAAATTATTTAATTAACATACTATTTCTTACAATTTGGCTCTGTTTTTCTTACAGAATTCATTATAATCTTTTTTTATTGATACATCGTATTTTATACATTGATAGGGTACATGTGAATGTTACATGCAGAATGTGTAATGATTAAGTCAGGGCATTTAAGTATATCTATCACCTCCAGCATTTATCATTTTTATGTGTTGGGAACATTTTGAGTCCTCTCTTCTAGCTACTTTGTAATACACAACACATTGTTGCTAACTATACTCAGCCTACATTGCTATTGTACATTAGGACTTATAACCTATCAAACTGTATGTTTGTACCCATTTACCAACTTCATTTCATTCCTTGCTACCACCCACATACCCTTCTAGGCCTCTGTATCCACTCTTTACCTCCATAAGATCAAATTTTTAAGCTTCTATGTATCAATAAGAACATACAAAATTTATCTTTTTATTCTTGGTCTTAACATAATGACCTCCAGTTCCATCTATGTTGCTGCAAATGACAAGGTTTCATTCTTTTCTTTGGCTGAATAGTATTCCATTGTGTATATATACCACATTTTTAAAAAAGTACATTTATCCTTTCGTGGACACTTAGATTGATTTTACATCTTCGTCATTGTGAATAGTGCTGCAATAAATATGCAAGTGCAGGTGTTTCTCTGATACACTGATTTCTTTTCCTTTGGATAAATAGTAGTGAAATTGATGGATTATGTGACAGTTGTATTTTTAGTTTTTTGAGAAATATCCATAATGTTTTTTATAGTAGCTGTACCAATTTACATTCCCACCAATAGCGTTTGAATTCCCTTTTCTTTCATCCTCACCAACATCTGTTACATTTTGTATTTTTAATAATAGCTATTTTAACTGGGGTAAAATAATATCATGGTTTTGATTTGAATTTCCCTGATGATTAGTAACGTTGAGCATTTATATACTTTTTGGCCATTTGTGTGCCTTCTTTTGAGAAACATCTATTCATGTCTTTTGTCCATTTTTAATGGGATTGTATGTTTCTGTCTTTGGTTTTTAACTGTTGTTTAAGTTCCTTGCATATTCTTGATATTAGTCCCATGTCAGATTAATCATTTGCGAATATTTTCTCCCATTTAAGAGGTTGTATCTTCACTCAGTTGTTTCCTTTGCTGTGTAGAAGCATTTTCGTTTAATATAGTCTCATTGGTCTATTTTTGGTTTTGCTGTCTATGCTTTTGAGGTTAATTCTTATTTATTGAATAGTTAGTGGTAATTTCACTTAGCCATTCATTTATTAAATTTTTACTAAATTCTTACCATGTAGCAAACCTGAATTAAGTACTGGGGATATAGAAAGAACAAAAACATAATTCCTAATCTCAAGGAGCTCATGGTTGATTATTCAACAATTTAAAAATTAATTTTAAGGAGGTATGCAAAAAATGTTTGGTAAATGTACTCCTTCAAGTGCTTTTAGATGGAAATCAGAGAAAAACACATTTAAAACTAGAGTAAGCAATAAAAAATACATATTGCCATTTATAGTAGGAGGTTCAGAAATTGAGCAGCTTCAGGGTTGACTTAATCCATGGCCTTAGCTCTATTTCTCCAGTCTCTTTTCTCCTCTGTGATTTAGCTCTGTCCTTAAGTTGGTAATGAAATGGTTACATTAGCTCTAGAATTTGCTTTTATGCGTACCAATGTCCAGAGGAAGAAAAAATATGTTGGTTCCAGAAGCACTCATAGGAGAAGTCCCAGAAAATTTATTATAACATCTGCTTGGCTTTAATTGAGTCACATGCCTTTGCAGAACTGTGATTGACTCTAGAAAAATCAAGTACATCTCTTGAGCTGGAGGTGGGTTAGTTTTCCCTATGTATCTAGATTTTTGGATAGAGTTGGTTACTTTAATAATTTCCAGATTCTGTTAGAAAGAATTAATGTTTGGCTGGTAAGAATGCCCACTGCTGTAGATCCAAACAGAGTCACAGGAGAGAAGAATTATACTGGACCTGAGTCTTGTGAAAGGGGTCAGGAAATGAATTTATGTGGAAGTAATTCTTCAGATGTAGCTTGGAATTCCGAGTAAGATTTAGCTAAGAAGCCTTAGTAGAAAAGGGTGATGAGCCTTATAAGGGAAGAGGACAGCTTGGGCAAAGAGCAGTAGTCTGTGGATCTATCTTGGGGCTTTGGGGGAAATGCAAGTAAGTAAGATTGTCTGGAGCAGAACTGTGCCCAGATATTTACGACATGACATGAAGGAGCTTATTGGCTGTGTCACTCATGTAAAGAGGTTGAGAAATATCCAGAAACAGGAATACTGAATTTCAGCTACCATAGCATCTTCTATGAGATCTCCTCTCATAGGAAATAAACACCCTGGAAAGATCCAGGCAAAGGCAGTTATGTTTATTAATTTATTAATGATAGCTGATATGGTATTGCCATGCAGAATTTGAAGAATTTCCTCTGAACTATTTCTTTAGTACAAAATAAAATTCAGAAGAACTTAAGAATTCTGAAGCCAGAGTGAAAGACCTTGAATCCCAATCCTGCCACTTGTTAGTTGCTTGACTTTGATCAGTGCATGTAACCTCTGTGTTCCTCAGCTTCTTTTTCTGTGAAATGGGTATAATATAGCCTTCACCTCAAAGGTTTTAGCAGACTAAATGAGTTACCACATATTAAAACACTCAGAAGAGTACCTGGTAAAGTTTGCAAGCACCATATGAGCATTATGTAAACATTGGCAAGAGGCATTATAGCTTCTTCAGCTTTTGGTGGAGCCAAACCTTAGAACACTAGAAGTAGGCAAAGCAGCCTTCCAGTGTCTTTTTCTTTTAATCTACAATTTTGAATGCAAGAAAAAACAGAATGAAGAAAGAAAAGAATAATTTTTTTATAAGACTTAGAGCAGACAGCCAGATACTCTCTTATTTCAAACTGGCAGTAGTTTAGTTTTGTAAGGTACAGATTTGTGGGTATGCATAGATGTGGGTCTGGGTGGGTAGAAGTGAGTAGCAAGTTGCCTCCTCTGAAAGAGGGAAAGGGGCTTTCTCACTGCACCAGTTGTGAATGTGGGTAGGATTCTATAAAAGAAGACATTTAAGAGTGACAGAGGGAGAATAGGCTTCCGAAGACAGGAAGACAATTTAATGTTATATCCTCTTTGGTGATGTTACTAAGAAAGATGGAGGTGAAGAGAAGCATCCAGTCTCCTTCCTATTCCCCACTGCCATACCCTGCACTTATTTCCATAGTCTAAGTATACTGTTTCAGACCTGCTAGGACTTTGCTGCTTGACTTGTACATATACACTTCTATTCACCTTTATTATAGGTAAGATGCCAGGGTTCGTGGGATTGTATGTCTCTTCTTGTTTTGTGTGACCATATGGAAGGATTTTCTTTCTTGTAACCCTATTATTATTATTTTTAAGTTGAATAGGTAACTATTGTTCGGACAGCTAATTTCCCATCTGTTTCTGCCTTCTAGATTCAGAGAATCAGATGTGCACTTAATCTACTGTAATGGGTTGAGTTGTATCCCCAAAAAAGATACATTCAAGTCATAACCCCTGGTATTTGCGCATATGCCTTTATTTGGAAATGGGGTATTTACAGATATAATCAAGTTAAAATGAGGTTATAATGGATTAGGGTGGGCTCTAAATCCAATGATGAGTGTCCTTCTAAGGATAGGGAGACCTGGAAATACACAGAGGTAGGAAGGACATGCCAGGATGGAGGCAGAGCCTGGAGTGATGTAACAGTAAGCCAAGGGATGCCAAGGATTGCTGGCAGCTACCAGGTGCTGGGGAAAGGCATTGGAGGGGTCTTTCCTAAAGACTCCAGAGGAAGTGAAGTAAGGCCCTACCGACATCTTGATTTCAGACATCTGGCCCCAGAATTGTGACAGAATACATTTCTGTTGTTTTAAGCCACCCAGTTTGTGACAGTTGGCTATGGCAGCCCTAGAAAACTAATACATCTGCATTGAAACATGCAGACTCTAGAATGTAGGCTAGAGCACATATTGAAACCTTTGAGTATAAAAGCCAGATTTTTATATCATTCTTCTATGGCTGTTATAAAAGCTGATATCAATATTCTCATCAGGAATAAAAAAAATAGATCCAAGCAAGAAATTCAGAATTTCAAATAAAGAAATGAAGCATTTTGGTGATGGAGAAAAGTTTTCCTGTTAGATCTTACAGCTAAAGTATATCTTGCCTGCTGCCAATATAGATATTATTGTCTCATCATTTTAAATTTCTTAAATTTAAAAACACTTCTATTAATGCTCCTTTCACTATGTCAGATTTGTTTTGTTGGATGAAAATCACAGCAATAGCCAGATCTTCTTAGGATGCCTTTATCAACTTTGGTTTTGTTTTGTTTTGAGCAGACTTAATGAGGCAAATAAAGATTTATCAGTTCCCCAGACACGTTTTTACTCTTTAGCATGGAATTTGAGTGTAATGGTTGCTGATGAAGAATGACAGAGCATTTTGGTTAGTGCACATAAAACTGTTGTTTGTACAGATTATAACAAATATATTTTAAACTTAATTTCAAGTTCCCTTTTTTCTCTCTCTATGAACCTTTTATTTCAGAATGCTTCTCACAGCCAAGATGCTTTCCCAAATTGAACGGACACGCCATTGCTTCTGAGACCAAATTAGCCTCCAAGATGGGCTGCCTGGTGCTCACACTGTCAGCACCACCATGGTCTGCAGGCCAGTTGCCAGTTTTTAACAGTGTCCAGGGAGATATCAGCTTCCTAACTGATTTCCTCCCTCTTCCCAACCTAATTATTCGGAGACCTTCAAGCTTTCCAGAAATATCTGCAATTAGTCAGATGGTATCTAGGGCTTTGTTTAAAATTACAATAGAAAATTTATCAAGACCATTTGGTTTAATCTCCCTCATCATCTTCCCAGTGGATTTTTTTTTTCTCTTCTCTCTGGAGAGTTAGAAATGAGGCATCATAATTATTACATGATTACAGAGAATAATAGCAATAATAATGCTTGAAATTATTATTACACTATTAAGAGGAATGATATGTGTAAAGATAATTTCTTGTCAGATTTATAAAACTTTTCTTCCAGAAGCTCAAACAATGAACAATTCATTAGCTTTCAAAGCTCCCTTTGCTGATGGTGGTTAGAGTCCTGGTTTTGTAAACCAGGAGTCACGAGCTCAGACTTCACTAGAGTCTCACCCTACTTCTAGTATTTAAACATAATGGCTGGTATGAAATCATTGTTCTATACATATTGTTGCAGGACCTAATAGATAAATTGATAGGGAAAATTTTTGAGGTAAATGAAGATTATATTTTAATATAATTAATCTTCTTTTCTAACTACTTTTACATAGCTTATATCTATAGAGCAAATTCTTGGTTGGCCAAAGTTCAATAAAACACTTTAGAATATGAGTGTGATTTCTAGTTCTACTGTTTTGTAACTCCATGTATTTGAGCAAGTCACAAGTTCTGAGTCTCATATTCATCAATAAATTGAGTATGCAAGAACATACATATCATTAAACATTTTCTTTAGTGCAACATTAAACGTAAACTTGAAAGCTTCTTAGTCTTCTAGCCCCAATCTTGTTTCCATTCTCGCCTCTTCAGAATCAGCCATTTAATGAATTTAATATGAATTCTTGCAGTTATATCTATGAATGTACATGTCAACAAAACATTTTATGTACCTAAAATTTTTTAAAACTTACACAGTTGTTACACAGATGTTGTCAAAGTGCATATGTTACACTGAAACTTGTTGATGTGATTCGGCTGTGTCCCCCCTCAAATCTCCACTTGAACTGCATCTCCCAGAATTCCCACATGTTGTGGGAAGGACCCAGTGAGAGGTAATTGAATTATGGGGGCCGGTCTTTCCTGTGCTTTTCTCATAGTAGTGAATAAGTCCTACCAGATCTGATGGGCCTATCTGGGGTTTCTGTTTTTGCTTCTTCCTCATTTTTCTCTTGCTGCTGCCATGTAAAAAGTGCCTTTTGCCTTCGGCCATGATTGTGAGGCCTCCCCTGACATGTGGAACTGTAAGTCCAATTAAACCTCTTTTTCTTCCTGGTTTGGATATGTCTTTATCAGCAGCATGAAAATGGACTACAGTAAATTGGTACCAGTAGAGGGGGCACTGGTGAAAGGATAACAGAAAATGTGGAAGCGGCTCTGAAACTGGGTAACAGGCAGAGGTTGGAACAGTTTGGGGGCTCAGAATAAGATAGGAAAATGTGAGAAAGTTTGGAACTTCCCAGAAACTTGTTGAATGGCTTTGCCCAAAATGCTGATAGCGATCTGGACAATAAGGACAAGGCTGAGATGGTCTCCGATGGCGATGAGGAACTTGTTGGGAAGTGCAGCAAAGGTGACTCTTATTAGGTGTTAGCAAAGAGACTGGTGGCATTTTGCCCCCACCCTAGAGATTTGTGGAACTTTGAATCTGAAAGAGACGATTTAGGGTATCTGGTGGAAGACATTTCTAAGCAGCAAAGCATTCCAGAGGTAACTTGGGTACTGTTAAACACATTCAGTTTTATAAGGGATGTAGATCATAAAAGTTTGGAAAATTTGCAGACTGACAATGTGATAGAAAAGAAAAACCCATTTTCTGAGGAGAAATTCAAGCTGGCTGCAGAAATGTGCATAACCATCAAGGGGCCTGATGTTAATCACCAAGACCGTGGGGAAAATGTCTCCAGGTCATGTCAGAGAACTTCACGGCTGCCCCTCCCTCACAGACCCAGAGTCCCAAGAGGGAAAGGTGATTTCGTGGGCTGGGCCCAGCATCCCTGTGCTGTGTGCAGCCTAGGGACTTAGTGCCCTGTGTCCCAGCCCCTCTAGCCATGGCTGAAATGAGTCAATGTACAGCTTGGGCTGTGCCTTCAGAGGGTGCCCCAAGCCTTGCCAGCTTTCACATGCTGTTGAGACTGTGGATGCACAGAAGTCAAGAATTGAGGTTTGGGAACCTCCACTTAGATTTCAGAAGATGTAGGGAAACTCCTGGATGCCTGGGCAAAGGTTTGCTAGAGGGGTGGGGCCCTCGTGGAAAAGCTCTGCTAGGGCAGTGCAGAAGTGAAATGTGGAGTCAGAGCTCCCACACAGACTCCCCACTGGGACACTACCTAGTGGAGATGTGAGAAGAAGGCTATCATCCTCCGGATCCCAGAATGGTGGATCCACCTACAGTTTGTTCCATGCACTAGGAAAAACCACAGACACTCAACACCAGCCTATGAAAGCAGCCAGGAGGGGTGCTATATGTTGTAAAGTCACAAGGGTGGAGCTGCCCATGGGAACCCACCTCTTGCATCAGTGTAAACTGGATGTGAGACCTGGAGTCAAAGGAGATCATTTTGGAGCTTTAAAATTTGACTGCCCTGCTGGGTTTTGGACTTGCATGGGCTCTGTAACCCCTTTGTTTTGACCAATTTCTCCCATTTGGAATGGCTGTATTTACCCAATACCTATACTCCCATTGTATCTAGGAAGTAACTAGCTTGTTTTTGATTTTACGAGCTTGTAGGTGGAAGGGACTTGTCTTATCTCAGATGAGACTATGGACTGTGGACTTTGGGTTAATGTTGAAATGAGTTAAGATTTTGGGAGACTGTTGGGAAGGCATGATTGGTTTTGAAATGTGAAAATATGAGATTTGGGAGGGACCAGGGGAGGAATGATACAGTTTGACTGTGTCCCCACCGAAATCTCTGCTTGAATTGTGACTCTCAGAATTCCCACGTGTTGTGGGAGGGACCCAGTGGGAGGTAATTGAATTATGGGGGTCCATCTTTCCCGTCCTATTCTCATGATAGTGAATAAGTCTCAAGAGAGCTGATGGGTTTATCGGGGTTTCCACTTTTGCTTCTTCCTTGTTTTTCTCTTGCTGCCACCATGTAAGAAGTGCCTTGTGCTTCCTGCCATGATTCTGAGGCCTCCTCAGCCATGTGGAACAGTAAGTCCAATTAAACTTTTTTTCCTTCCCAGTCTCGGGTATGTCTTTATCAGCAGCATGAAAACGGACGAATATACTTGCCTTTTCTTTCTTCACAGTTCTCAAGGTCTATTCTTGATAATATATAATATCTTATAAGTTATTTATTTCTCTAATGCATTGGAAGCAGCATAGCATAGTGCTTGCTGTTGCTATGGCATTTATTGCTGTTGGACCTTCTGCAAATTTCTCTGCATCTCGGTTTCCTCATCTATAAAATGGAGATGATAATTGTACTTACATCATGGAGCTGCTATGAGGATCAAAGAAGTTACCAACCTTTAGAATATGGCCTGCACATAGGAACAATATATCTATTTGCTAAATCAAAGGAAGCAACCATTGAATACTTTGTTTTTAATTTTTTACTATTACTAACAATTTTTTGAAAAATGTTTCATACACATACCTTTGTTCCTTTGTGGGAGTGTTGGTCAGTAGTATATTACGCATGGAAATGTTGGGTCATGGGGTTTATGCCTTTTCAATTTCAGATAATCGTAAATTGTTCTCCATAATAAGTGTGTTAAATTACGATCCTACCAACTTTTAAGAATTTCTGTTTTTTCTACACCCTTGCCTTATTAAATATTTATCATTTTTTTGGCCAATCTGGTTCATATAAAATGGATCTCATGTGTTATCTCATTCCCTTGATTACAAGTGAGAATAAACTTTTTTTTTTTCAAATATCCTTTGGACCTTACGATTTCTTCTTTTGTAAATTGTAAGCACTGCTTTGCTTGACTGGCACTAAATTATAAAGGTCTGGAGGGGCATGGTCTAAGGAAAATGGTTGAACAAATGCGAACTATGCTTATGTTTACCGTTATTTCTTTCTCATATGACTCCACATTTGTCTTCATCCCTCCACTTTTGTCTTCATCCTTCCTTTTCCTTCTCTGATAGTTACAGATGTTTCCATTTGTGAAGAATTATGTTTCAGAAATTGAAAGACAGAAGACAATTTAAAAGCATGTCCTTGTGTTAATTGGAAGATGTCACATATTAGTTAAATGGCATAAGGGCAGTGAGAAAAAAAAAATTAACCCTATCTTTAAAGACAAATATTGTAGATAACATGAATTCTCATATTTTCTTTATCGGTGCTTATCTAACCCGACTCCTTATCTAGTTCAACAACTTTTCTGTACAAGGGTGCAGAGAACTTGTGCAGAAGTGCTAGATATTAAACATTTACCTTGTGAATCCATGTAATTTTGTGCTAGTATCACCTACTAAATTAGAAGACAACTGAGGGTCCAGTTACTGGCTGAGACACTGTAGTAAAGTGATTAATTGCTCTTTGGAACCGGAGCTTCTGGTTAAAATTTCATCTTCACCTCCTTCTTAGGTAACTTATAAGATTATTTTTAGGGGCCGGGCGCGGTGGCTCAAGCCTGTAATCCCAGCACTTTGGGAGGCCGAGACGGGCGGATCACGAGGTCAGGAAATCGAGTCCATCCTGGCTAACACGGTGAAACCGCGTCTCTACTAAAAAATACAAAAAACTAGCCGGGCGAGGTGGCGGGCGCCTGTAGTCCCAGCTACGTGGGAGGCTGAGGCAGGAGAATGGCGTGAACCCAGGAGGCGGAGCTTGCAGTGAGCTGATTTCCAGCCACTGCACTCCAGCCTGGGTGACAGAGCGAGACTCCGTCTCAAAAAAAAAAAAAAAGATTATTTTTAGGACTAAATGGCATTATATATATAAAGCTATTAATGTAACATCTGGCACATAATAAATGTTCATTAACTATTAGCTATTATTATTTCTTTCCTTTAATACTATTAGAGCTGTAGGCTTATATAGTTCTATATATTTAGAGAGTTTAATTAAATTAGGCTTCATCATTGTATAATGATATAGGAAGAAGTTATTATCCTAACAATAATATTTGGGAAGATATTTAATAAGCTCTCTTGGTGGTATAAATGAGTATTCTCTGTTCTGGCCTTCTACATTTCAACATAAAAAGAAAACTAATTTGTATGGAAAAGGAGAAAGAAAAGAGTAAGACTGAACTATGCTCTGCTGCATGATGAGCTTAATGAAGACACACTGATTGGTGCTCAACATAAGTGTCTTAGGGGAAGACTCATATCCAGTGGAATTTTTTTTAGTGAAGTATCTTGGCTCATGGACTGTGGGATTTGTCCTTGATCACAAGTGTTTTCAATAAAATGATAAATATCATAATTTATTTGGTGCAAAAGAATTTCTAATGGAAGCAGGGAAAAGCATAAAGCAAAATATATGCTATTTGGGTTACATATACATTTTTAGAAACCTGTAAGTTGTAAAAGAGTTTTACAGTTCCAAGTTTGAATATAATTGGTGGGAACAGCTAGAGTTAGTGATGTTTTCAGTGGAACACTATGTTCTTTAGTGAGTACTGAAATGTGTCAAAATGGTTGATTGTATTTTTTGCACTAGGAACAACTTCCTGCAAAAATATGAATATACAATAAATATATTACATGAAACCATGATTGTCAGGAGTAATATTTTTAAAATATGAGATAAACTCATGTTATTTATAATTTTCTCATTAGATTTTTACCCTTACTTTACATATTTCTTTGCCTGACAGAGCTCACTTGTATACCTGGTTGTAGAAACACAGAGTGCTAATTTCTACCACAGAACTTCTTACACTATTCGGTAACTCTCTACTTATTCTGTTTCTCAACTAAGACTGACTTCTTGGAGAAGTCTGTTCTTGGGGGCTATATTTTATTATCTTGTATTATCAATGTAGTAAAGTATCTTTTACAAAGTAAATGTTTTGCAAATGTTAGTAAAATTACTATTTAGAGTTGAAATCTTGATTCTGCTTGTGGAATATCAGTGTTCCAAAACAAAGACAACTGAAGCTGTTAAACCTTTAATCAAGAGGCTCAGGGAGGCCATTCCTATGATTACAGTGGCATATTGATTTATTCATTGATAAGCTCTTTCAGCAGGAACTCCCTGGAAGATCTGTCAGGCTGAAATACATTATCTTGATTTACAATGCTTGTTTTGGTTCTAGAACCATGAGAACTACAAAGCAAGCATCTCTAGAGAAAATCTTAGAATTCACAAGGTATACGGAAGGAGTCCTGTAAATTTAACAAAAGATACTCAATATGCATTATCCAAAATAGCCATTCACCTAAACTCTAGAGCTTGCATTTTTCATCTTCTTTATTTAATGTTAATGAAAGAAAAATAAACACCTGAAAAGGTTTCACGCTGACACAAGGACTGGAGACTATATCTATAAGAACACGTAGTAAATTTCTTTTATTTGGTTCCAACTTGAAGACTTGCATTTTACATTTTACATAAAGTAATGATTAAATTACATTTTAAGTTTTAATATATTTTGGACGATTACAGCTTCTTTTCTTCCTAGAATACCAAGATATGAGCTTGTAGATGTGGGTTACATTATACTGTGTGGAAAGCGTTGTTATATGAAACCGTTCAGACATGAGAACAGACTGCCTTCTATTAATAACAGATGTCAAACATTTGATTCACCTTTCACTTCCATATACTTGCACCTTCTATTTTCCCCTTCAAGATTGGACCTCACTATTAGGGACGAAATGTTTGTGTTCCCCCTAAAATTCACATGTTGAGACTATAACCCTCAATGTGATGGTATTAAGAGATGGGGTCTTTGGGAGGTAATTAGGTTTGGAGGAGGCCACAAAAGTACCGTTCTCATGATGGGATTAGTGCCCTAGAAAAAGAGACCAGAGAACTTGCTCCTCACCGCAGTCAAGTGAGGATATAGCCAGAAGGCAGCCCTCCGCAAACCAGGTGAAGAGCTCTCACCAGAAGCCCACCAGGCTGGCACCCTGATCTTGCACTTCCCAGTTTTCAGAATTGTAGGAAATAAATGTCTGATTTTAAGCCACCCATTCTGTGTTGCTTTCTTATGGCATCTCAGATTGACTAAAACACTTTCCCATCTTTTACTATCATGTTTAAGCATCACCACTCCCCACCCCTGCATTGTGTGTATGTATGTGGGTGTATTAAAAACATAGGCAGACTATTTTTAAACACAAGTTATACAACATATTTTCACTATAAAAGTTGTGAGAAATATGAAAAGTAAAATATGAAAACAACTTCCTTGCCCTAACAAATTTCCATGTCAAGAGTAACACTGGTCACCTGTAATCCTGGCACTTTGGGAGGCCAAAGTGGGAGGATCACTTGAGTCCTGGAGTTTGAAACCAGCCTGGTCTATATAGTGAGACTCTGTCTCTACAAGCATTTTTCTTAAAAAATTAGCTGGACACGGTGACACACACCTATAATCTCAGCTAATTGGGAGGCTGAGGTTGGGGGATCACTTGAGCCTGGGAGGCTGAGGTTTACTGTAAGTTGAGATCAGACCACTGTACTCCAGCCTGGGCAACAGAATAAGACTCTGTCTAAAAAAAAAAAAAAAGAAAAAAGAAAAAAAAAACAGAGAAAAAGAAAAGCAAGCACACAAACAAAGAGTAAGCACTGGCCAGGTGTGGTGATTCACCCCAGTAATCCTAGCACTTTGGGAGACCAAAGTGGAAGGATTGCTTGAGTTCACGGGTTTGAGACCAGCCTGGGTAACACAGGGAGACCCTGTCTCTACCAAAACAAACAAACAAACAAAAAATTAGCCAGGAATGGGAGCTTATTACTGGGCTCCCAGCTACTTAGGAGGCTGAGGTGGGAGGATCACTTGAGCCCAGGAGTTCAAGCCTGCAGTGAGCTTTGATCATGCCATGCACTGTAGGTGATGGAGCAAGACTTTGTCTCAAAAAACAACAAAAAAGGAGTAAGTGCTACTATTTTAACAACATGAAGTATTTCTTTCTAGTCCTTTTTCTATGAAAATGCCATTTCCAGTCCTTCCACTGATTGTTATTTCCTCCTGCTGTGTCAACATAGCACTTTGTTACATTCTGTCTCGTATTTGTATGTGGCTTTACAGTAAACTAATAAAGCTTAAACTTCAGAGCTTTTCAGAATGCACCATCAGAAAATAATAATAATAATAACTTCAGGACTCCTTGCTTGCACAGGCTCCTTCCAAAACTCTGTAAGATGTCTTGCCAAAGTATTCACATGATCATTATTTTATGTATTTGCAATTTGGGTTTTCTTTTTTTAAGTGCTTTGCAAATTGCCTAAGTTTCAAGACCCCACAAAACCTGAAAATACCCCTCCTGCAACAAAATGTATAAATCATCAACTTGCACATAGCGGGTGTGCGTCTGACGGTTTTGCTTTGCTATAAAGGAGTCCCTGAGACTGAGTTATTTATTTATTTATTTATTTATTTATTTATTTTTGAACGGAGTCTCGCTCTGTGCGCCGGCGTGGAGTGCAGTGGCGGATCTCAGCTCACTGGCAGCTCGGCTTCTCGGGTTCACGCATCTCCTGCCTCAGCCTGCCGAGCGCTGGGACTACGAGTGCCCGCTCTACGCCCAGCTAGTTTTTTTGTATTTTTAGTAGAGGACGGGGTTTTCACTGTGTTTAGCCAGGATGGTTCGATCTCCTGACCTCGTGATTCCCCGCCGTCTCGGCCTTCTCAAAGTGGCTGGGAGTACAGGCTTGAGCCACCGCGCCCGGCCGAGACTGAGTCATTTATAAAGAAAAGAGGATTATTTAGCTCGTGGTGCTTCAGGCTGTACAGGAAGCATGGCGCTGGCATCGGCTTGGCTTCTGGATAAGGCTTTTTGTGCTGTGTCCAAACATGGCAGAGAAGATTAAAGGAAAAACATGTGTGAGGAGAGACCAAATCTGAGGGACCCCCTGGGTTTATAACAACCCATCCACTCAGTAACTAATTTATTGCCGGGAGAACTAATCCAGTGTCAAGACAGTGAGAACTCACTACCTCAAGAAAGGCACCAAGCCATTCATGCGGGGTCTGCCGTTAAGACCCAAATACCTCCCACTAGGCCCCACCTCCAATACCACCACATTGGGGATCAAATTTTAAGACGAGATTTGATGGGGACAAGCAACTCATATCAACATCATCACAGTGTGTGACAAATTTCGGACTCAGTGAGCTTCAGTAGTGCAGGATTGTTTACAAGAAACAAGTAGAGTTTTAATCACAAGCAGGAAATGTAAGTATATCACATAAATGCTTCATTTTCCCTTTTGTGTAATGTGGTCTTGTTGATGCATAATCTTAATATGTTATTCTAGTTTTCACCTGCACATTAATCAACATATTCTACCTAATGTATTTCACATTTGCTACATTGATTAAAGAACAAAGAATTTCTGACCTGTAGTACAGTTGGCCTTCAGTATCCACAGGCTCCCCATCTTTTCATTCAACCGAGAATCAAAATTTTTTAAAAACCCAATAAAAATAATACAAATAAAAAATACAGTATAACAACTATTTACACATCATTTATATTATATATTGAAAGTACACTACAAGATGTACATAGCTTGTATGCAAATATTACACTATTTTATATCGGGGACTTAAATTTTGGCATCCACAAATTTGGGTATCTATGGGTGTCCTGAAACCAATCCCTCGCTGACACTGAGGGAGAACTGTATTACCTTCTACATGTTACACTGAAAGAAGGCCAGATTAGATTTCCAGCTCCTCAGACTATGTGACTTCATCTAAATAAATGCCATTCAATAAACCTTTATGCAATGATGGGAATTTGCTAGATCATCTATGCTGTCCCAGATCATAGCCACTAGCCACATATAGTGACTGAGCTCTTCAAATGTAGCTAGTGTGGCTGTGAAACTAAATTTTCAATTGTATTTAAATGTAATTGTCAGAGGTGTTTGAACCAGAGTGCCTCCATCTTAAACAGGGGCTGGGTAAAATAAGGCTGAGACCTGCTGGGCTGCATGCCCACTAAGTTAGGCATTCTTAGTCACAGGATGAGATAGGAGATAGATGCAAGAAGCACGTCATAAAGACCTTATCGATAAAACAGTATGCAGTAAAGAAGCTGACTAAATCCCATCAAAACCAAGATGGCGACGAGAGTGAACTCTGGTCTTCCGCACTGCTCCTTATATGCTAATTATAAGGTATTCGCATACTAAGAGTCACACGTACGAGCACCATGACAGTTTACAAACGCCATGGCAATGTCTGGTAGTTACCCTATATGGTCTAAAAAGGGGAAGAAGCCTCAGCTCCTGGACTTGCCCACTCCTCTACCAGAAAATCCATGAATAATCTAGCCCTTTTTAGCACATAATCAAGAAAAAAAACAAAAGTAGGCAACCAGCAGCCCTCAGGGCTGCTCTGCCTATGCAGTAGCCATTCTTTATCCTTTTACTTTCTTAATGAACTTGCTTTCACTTTACTCTATGGACTCACCCAGAATTCTTTCTTGCATAAGATCCAAGAACCGCCCTCCTTGGGGTCTGGATTGGAACTCCTTTTCTGGTAACATAATTACTTTACATTTAAATTATCTAGATATGAGCCACACGGGGCTAGTGGCTACCATATTGAACAGTGCAGCTCTAGAAGATTGTGAACTATGTGATCCACTGGGGAGGGCTTAATTAAAGAAATCAGTCCGTTTAGTTATAATAAATGATGAAGGATCAAGTTTGAATAATACTGTACCCCCCTCTTCTAGCAAAAAATTGTGTACCATGTTTAGTCTGCAAACAGACTTGAGAATGGAAATCAATGTACAGCAATGTAATGAATTGAAAAGGTAATTTCAAAGAAAAGATAAATGTTTAGCTTTAAAACACCTATGTTAAAAGAAGAAAGAAGAAAAAAAAAATATTTAAAAGGTAGGGGAGCCAAGAATCCACAGTAAAACATCTCCTTTTCGGTCATTTAGCTGGAAAGCAGAAACAGAACAAAAAACGAATTAAGAAAACGTATGGGTGTGTCAGGAGTCTCATTGTTTCACTGTGTGCAAGTATTTATGTGGGAAGGAATAGTGACTACAAAAACACTGATTTGAAAAGGTATGAGCCAGCAGGGACCATGGGCCAAAACATTAGTACCACTGTAATCCCAGAAATCTCTGGAATTTGCAAATTCACTATTTACTTTGCTAGCATGACAAGAGAGGTATTACAAATGATTTGCTTACTGTCGTCAGCATTCTGAAGTTATTGTTCTATGTTTCTTTCTTTTTTTTTTTTTTAAGAAATATTATAAGGATTTCTTTAGAAATCCTTATGTTACCAGAAAGGGGGTTCCAATCCAGACCCCAAGGTGAACCTGCTGGGCAGTTACAAAACATCCAAGACCTGTCTATATTGTCATTGTGCATGGCAAGTTATGAATGTAAATTCCTTGACAAGAAGATAACAATATACCCCCCAAGATGCAAATTAAATTATACATTCCTGAAATCCTTGTTTTGTACTATTTTAGAAAGTGTCTGCATCTGTCAGTGCATTTAGCATGTATTTATCGTGATATTTCAGTAGTGATTGTGAAATCGCCATTGCAAAGTTATAACTGAGACAGTGAGAGAAATCCGGCCTAACCAACTCCCTCTTGCTTCTGACCTCCAAGCTGTTCTTGTTTATTCCTGGGTGTAGGCAAAACTAATTTGGGGATAAACTGACTTTATAGTTTGAAACAAAGAGATAACAGCCCTTTCGCAAAATGAACCCCTTCTTGCCTGGGGATTAGGTTGTCTTTGTAGGACTAACAAATTAGCCACCAGATTAGAAATTACGGTTTAGGAGTCATGCAGCTGGAGGCTGCAAGATTCTAAATGTCCCAAATTCCTCCCAGAGATAACATCACTATTGTAAAACCTAAGGTCAGTGCTTGAGATATTTTGCAGACCCTACACCTGATGGATCAGCTGGCACCACCCAGATTGATAAACTGACTCATCTGGTCTCGTGGTCCCACCTAGGAACTGACTTAGTGCAAGAGGACACTTTCAACTACCTGTGATTTCATCTTAAACCTTACCAATTAAACTCCCACTTCACTGGCACCCTACCTACCAAATTATCCTTAAAAACTCTGATACCTGAGTTCTCAGAGATCGATTTGAGTAATAATAATACTCTGGTCTCCCACACAGACAGCTCTGCATAAATAACTCTTTCTCTATTGGAATTCTCCTGTCTTGATAAATTGGCTCTGTCTAGGCAGCAAGAAGGTGAACCTGTTGGGCAGTTACAATGGTGGGCTTTTTGTTTAGAAGATGACTTTCTTTCACATGTAATTCTTACAACTTATTTTTTATTGTGTAGAGATTATTTGGTGTCTTTAGAAATTTAAATACTGGTCTTTTTTTAAAAAATGAACCTGTCAATATGCATTTCTGTCTCCAAAGGAGAAAAAGAGTAGCTTGTGCCAAGTTATACTTTATTACATATTGGTGATGTCTTATTGTTGTTTGAATCATTAATTATAAGAAATTCTCATTCATAAAAGTGCACTTGGCATATCCTAAAAACACATAAAATTGGTCTGCATTAGTTTGAAAACAATTCCACATGCACCTTGCTTCCTAAAGTATAAATAACATGGGGATAGCCATGATGTAGGATCAGAATTCCATCTTAACTTAGCTTATGGAATAAAATAAGTGACACATGATCAATATTAGATGCCATGGAGAAGGAACACCAGGGGTTTCCAAGCTGAGAGCAAGTTACCTGATTGTAGATTCCATTTAAATTTTACTTGTGTTCTAAAACCAATCTTTACTTTTCAATGTTTTTAACCAAAGTAACACATGAATATTAAAGGAAACTATCATACTGTCTTAAAATATCAATTGCTAATATTTTGGTAAATTTCTGTTAAGGAACATGGCTGTGCTGCAGCCATGTAGACACTGGGCAGCACGCGTAGGCCAGGGTAAACAGCCTTGATGATTCAGTGGGATTGGGGCATGGCTGCACCGTCCCATGTCTTATGTGATCATAGTCATGTAGACACAACATAGAGAAGCTCCCCACCCGGCTCCCAGCCACTATTGTTTGTGTAGGGTATAAATGTAACACTGACTCTGTGAGGGGCTGCTGAATAAAGCCATGTCTCATTTACCTACTGTTTCTTGAGTGTTCTTCCAGCTTCCTGCCTCATGTCCCATGTCTACCCACTCCCCTCAGCCCTCAGCTTAGGCTGGAACCGAACCCTGAACCTGACAGTCGGCATAGTCCGCATGATGAGGTGAGTGGGTTGTCAGCCCTCGGGACTCTCGGTTGGCTATGTGGCTGCAGTATGGGCTGTGGTACCTGGTGGCAGAGGTGCTGCTTGAATGGGCCCCAGTGGAAACATGGGAGGCAGTGGACGGGTCTCCTGTGGGTGTGAGAAGGCACCAAAGCAGATGGAAGCTCACACCTCACCTTCGGGGGCAGAATCGGATGGGCGCTTCTGATTGCAATGCTTGAAGTACTTGCTCAGTCCCTGCAGGCAAGGCACAGGTACAGGAGCTTCAGGTGCAAGCTGGGTGTCTGGGGGCCCAAATGCACAGCTTGGAGCAAAACCTGGGGGTGAAGGACTTCCAGTCACAAGCTGGGCACTTAGAGGCTCAGATAAACAGCTTGGAGCAGGAGTTGGAAACAGCTGTCGGTGCGACCTTGAGCCTGGCCTCCACTCTTGCAGGGCCTGATCCTGAGGAGGAGAAGGCTCTTCTGCTGTGGACTCATCCTGTGATCCATCAGAAGATAGAACATGAGCAGCCAATGGGACCCCATGGGAGAGCCCAGGGACCCCCCACAGTGGTGGGCCACACCTCTTATTGTGCTTATAACCTCAATGAGTTGCAGGAGTCGGGTAAACAGTGTTGGCAGCACCCAGGGGAGGCCCTCCCAGCCTGGCTACTCCATCTTTGGGATGAAGGGACTGACAGCATTTCTTACTCTGCCTCGGCGATGGAGAGTCTGGTTTCTATCACATCTCACCCCTCCATCAGCAGCTGCAGCTGTGCTGATGGTTGGCACAAGGGCAAGGTGACCACATGTTAATCAAGTGGCTGATGGCAGCCATATGAACTGTTTAGAATGATGTTGGTGAGAAACCAGAAATTGTGAGTAAATGGCAGTCATATACTGATTTGGTGCAGGTACTCTGGGAGATGGCTATGCAGAAGGCTATGTTTGATCTGAATACACGGGGGCCAGATAATGAACGTTTTACCTCCCACATGAGGGATCTTGCGCTGGGTCCAGTGCCCCCAAGTGCTTTTGGCTCTCTGGCTGCTGTTCTCACCCTGTATGTGGGATGCCATATACATGAAGTGACTACCGCTATGGCAGCCCTGGAGGAGGCAGAAGGCCATCAGTGGGACTGGGGAATCCGTGCCATAAAGAAAAGAAGGTGCCCCTTCTGCAGGTAACCACCCCATGAGATAAAAAGGAGTCCCAGTGGGTGACTCGCATGCAGATGTGGATTGATTTAATTACAGCTGGGTTTGCTCAGGAGAAAATTGACAGGCAACCCAATGGAATGCTGTTGGCTCTGTGGAGGCAATCGTCCCTGGAGCAGCAACTCCAGAGAATGTCCAAGATGGGGCAAAATACTGTTGTTCAACCCAGCCCAGCCCAGATGTTACAGCTCAAGGACTATTTGCAGATGGGCGAAGAGACCTTCCTGTTTGATTAGGGAACTGGCCGAGGTGCCTGGCTCAGGGTGGGGGCGGGGGTTGGATGACTGGAGGACTCATGTGGAACTGGCAACTGGTCCCCCACCAATGTATAGCAGGTCCTAGCATTGGTAGGTACTGGTTGGCTCTGTGGAGGCAATCGTTCCTGGAGCAGCAATTTCAGAGAACGTCCAAGATGGGGCAAAATAGTAGTTCTGCTTATAGCAACACGGATAAGTTTCCGGGCAAAGCTGCATTCACTGATGGTTAGGGGGGCCAGTCGGTGAAACTGAAACCTGTGTCTCTGCATCTTGCTATTGGCTGCTTGGCTCCCCGCCTGTATATGGTGTATATTTCTCCTACACCTGAATATATTCTGGGGGTGGACATTTTGCATGGTCTGGACTTGCACACCATGGCTGGAGAATTCAGTCTCCGGGTTCATGTAGTAAAGCTGGTACTGTGTGGACATACACATCACCAGCTCCAAGTTCTGCCACAACCTTGACCAGTTACATCCACTCATCAATACCGTTTGCCAGTGGGGCATACAGAGATAACTGAGACTATTAAGAAATGAGAGGAGGTGCAAATAGTGCATGACACCCATAGCCCCTACAATTCCCCCATAGGGCCAGTCAGAAAGCCTGACGGAACTTGGTGAATGACAGTGGATTATTGGGATCTGAATAAGGTAACACCCCTCTGCATGTGGCTGTACCCTCCATCACAGATTTATGGACTGTTTGGCAGCAGAATTGGGACAGTACCACTTTATACTGGACTTAGCTAATGCATTCTTCTCCATAGACATTGCTCCAGAGAGCCAGGAACCTTTCATCTTCACGTGGGCAGGATGACAATGGACTTTCACAGTGTTGCTGCAGGGCTATGTGCGTAGCCCCACCATTTGTCAAGGTCTTGTTACCATGGACTTAGATGCCTGGAAATGTCCAAAAGGGGTCTGCCTATTTCATTACATTGATGATTTTATGTTAACCTCTGATTCTCTTACAGGTTTAGAGGTAGTAATGTCCCTGTTGCCTGGGATTGGGATGAGGAGGCTGAAAGAGCCCTTCTGGTAGTGAAGCAGGCTATTCAGTGGGCACAAGCCCTATGGATAGTTGACCAGGGGTGCCCATTTAAAGTGGATGTGAATGTGACCACAGATAGTTTTAGTTAGGGCCTATAGCAGTGCACGGAACACCTGAGTATGCCAGCAGGCTTTTGGTCCTACTGGGAGCTGAGCTCCGGTATTCACTGATAGGGAAGCAATTAGCTGCCATATATGCTGCTCTTCAGGCCTGTGAGAGTATGACAGGACAGGCTACAGTCATATTGCGGACAACTTACCCAATAGCAGCATGGGTGCATTCATGGGTAACAACCCCCCTGACTGGGACAGCACAGACATCCACGTTAGTGACGTGGGGTGCCTACTTAGAACAATGGAGTATGCTGAGTACAAGTCCCTTAGCAGCAGAGTTACAAGAAGTTTTAGGGCCTGTAGTCCTAATGCAAGATAAGGCCATGGAGCCTGAGGCACCCCTAGACACCATTTAAAGAGGGGCACCTTCCAATTCCTGATGGGGCATGGTATACAGATGGGTCCAACCAGGGTGCTACTGTTGCCTGGACTGTTGTAGCAGTCCAGCCTAGCACTTACACCACATGGTTTGATACTGGGTGCGGACAAAGCAGCCAATGGGCTAAACTTAAAGCTGTGTGGATGGTGATTACTAAGGAGGAATCACCTATGGTACTTTGCACAGATAGCTGGGCAGCCTATCGAAGTTTAACTTTGTGGTTGACTACTTGGAAATTACAGAATTGGCATGTGGGCCATCAGCCCATTTGGGGCCAAACCATGTGGCATGACCTCTGGGAAACAGGTTACCAGAAAGATGTAACTGTCTATCATGTGTCAGGTCATGTGCCTTTGGCCACCCCTGGTAATGATGAGGCAGATGCCTTAGCCAAGTTCCAATGGTTAGAGTCGGCACCTACCCAAGATGTAGCTTTGTGGCTACACACAGGAAACTGACACATGCAGGGAGTAAACTGATGCAACAGGCAGGTCAATAAGCCCTGGGGTCTGTCTTTGCCTTCGCAGGACATTTTGGAGGCCTGTGGGAAGCATCTGCCATGTGCTCAGACATACCCCAGACAGAGACAACTGCCCAGTGTAACACAGCAAAGGACGGTAGGGCAGATGCCCTTAACCACATGACAAATAGATTACATTCAGCTGCTGCCAAAATCGCAGGGCTACACATATGCACTGACAGCCATAGACACAGTCACTGACTTGTTGTTCACCTACCTTTGCAGGGTGGCCAACCAGCAGCAACACAGCATTCGAGCCCTGCAACACTTATGCGCCTTTTGTGGCCATCCCCTGGCTGTCGAAAGTGATAGGGGAACACATTTCACTGGACAGCAGGTACAACAGTGGGCACAGCAGATGGACATATGATGGAGGTTTCATGTTCTTTATAACCCACAAGTCGCTGGCATGATTGAGCAATATAACAGACTATTGAAGAATGGGTCACAGTTGCATGTTACTCCCCCTTCTTGGCAGGGATGAAGTTCCAGTTTGGACCTGGTCCTTCAAATTTTGAATGAGCAGCCACGGAAAGGTAACCCAGCCCTAGTGGAAGCTTCGTTACACTAGTCCTCCACCCCCATCCAGCTACAGATACACACCAAGGATGAGCTCCTCCAATCAGGTTTGGGGACAAACAGTAATCTATTGTTGCCTGCCCCAATGCCTCTGAAGGCAGGGGAACAGAAAACCTGGTGTTGGCCATGGACCCTCCAAACCCCTCATTGCCAATGGTTGGCTATTTTAGCCCCCTGAGGGGAGGGCCTGCTGGATGACTTACATGTTACTCCTTGGGTATTTAATGTGTGGCCTCCATGATTGACTGTTCATAGAGGAGCGGCCAGGGAAGGAACCCTGCTCTGGGGGACATATGTACTGTCTGTGTGGCCTATTACGAGCTCTCCTGTGACTTTGTAATGGGTACAAGACCCAAAAGAATCATAGGGAGCTGAGGATGTTTGGTATCATCACCCAGGGCAAAAGCCATTGGCAGCTGCATTGTTATCCAGGGATGAAAAGTTAGCCTGTATTTTGCCTGAGGGATGTGATTTGCCCTTGTTAGTACGTGTGCCTGCTTTGTCATTCCAGCTGTAGGTTGGTATGCTCCCACAGCATCATGGACGGGGCCCACACCTACACTGAGGTGACCAATGTCTCCAACTGTTGGATCTGCACAACTCTTCCAGCAGCAGCTATGAACACCTTGCTCTGGCATGTGCATCCAGCTTCTGTGCAGAAGTGGACATGGCTAGTGACTTGGGGTCCCATAGACAATAGGTAGGATGCAACACAGTGGGCTTTGAACAGGGGGTGTCGTAGAACCCATGGCAAGCCTGACCTCTGGCTGACTCATAGTGTCCATGATGGATGAGGTTGGCTAATGGGCAGATACCATGATGTATAGAGCACACTGGGGTAAAGCCACTGTCAGATGGTTGCCTGCTGAGGTTTGTGCAAACACAACACGTGTCACCACAACAAGGGTGTGGTGGAACAAGCAGACTTACCCAGGCTAGGGCCCCATGGATTTTGTGCCCCCTGGGAGTTTATGGCTCTGTGGGGACACAGAATGGCCATATCTGCCAGCCAATTGGACTGGATGTTGTTCCTGGGGGTGACCCTATGTCCCTTTCACTGTGCTTCCCACGTTTCCTGGTCACCCGCATAACTGGGAGGCACTATGTTCCTGCTTTTTGCGAGTGCAGCTTGCCCCCTGGTTGTTTTATCCCTTGGCTATAACTATCCCTGGGGCCAGTGTCATTACTGTGGAAAAGCAGGCTGTAGCCTTTGTAGAGCATGCAGCTTGGGCTCTGGATCACACCCGAGTTGCTCTCCTTTTGTTCACTGAGGAAGTTGACCAGATCAGGAAGGTGGTGCTGCAAAACTGGATGGCCTTAGACATAGTCATAGCTGCCCAAGGTGGTACCTGTGCCCTTGTAGGGATACAATGTTGTACATTTACCCCTGACAACCACGGGAATATAATGACAACTTTACGAGGGGGTGTCACAGGAGATTAAGGTGATTGAACACCTTACTGATGACACCCTGCGAAGATGGTGGGTGTCTCTGGGCTCTGGCCTATGTTGGGCTCTTATAATCATAGGTAGCATAGCAGGAATATTAGTGGTGGGTTGTTGTTCTCTGTATTGTCACTGTGGCCTATGGGTCCAAGGTGCTGCTGTATGTGCACAGGTCCCCACCAAGAGGATCCGCTCAGCCTAGGGGGCAGGGTGTAAGGAACATGGCTGTGCTGCAGCCAAGCAGGCACTAGGCAGCAGGCATAGGCCAGGGTAAACAGCCTTGATGATTCAGCGGGATTGGGGTGCAGGCGCGCAGTCCCATGTCTTATGTAATCATAGCCATGTAGACACAACATACAGAAGCTCCCCACCTGGCTTTCAGTCACTATTTTTTGTGTAGGGTATAAATGTAACACTGACCCTGTGAGGGGCTGCTGAATAAAGCCATGTCTCATTTACCTGCTGTCTCTCAAGTGTTCTTCCAGCTCCCTGCCTCACGTCCACCCATTCCCCTCAGCCCTCAGCTTGGCCTGGAACCTAACCCTGAACCTGACAATTTATTTTAAGAACTCTTTGTAATTTTGGGCTTATTTAAATAGCAATCATACAGTTTCAATATTGTTGTTTCACTTGGCATTCGGGGACTAGTATGCTTCCAATTGCTTTATAATCTTTAGAAACATTGTTTTTATTGACTATATACTTATCAACAAAATCCATTAAGACTATTTGACTAATGCAAAGATTCAATGAATTGTTATCTAGTTTGTAGATTATTCAGAACTCTTAACATTTGAAATTCGCCTGCTTTTTATAATCTTCAGTAGTATAGTTAAGACAGATTAATTTAAATCAGTAAAAGTTCCTCCTTATATATAATCTAGCTGATTCAGCCTATTTATTTATTTATTTATTTATTTTGAGACAGACAGAGTCTCACTCTGTCACTCAGGATGGAGTGTAGTGGTGTGATCTTAGCTCACTGCAACCTCCGCCTCCTGGGTTCAAGCAATTCTGCCTCGGCCTCCCGAGTAGCTGAGATTACAGGTGCACACCACCACACCTCCTACTTTTTGTTTTTTTAGTAGAGATGGGTTTTTTCCATATTGGCTAGGCTGGTCTCCAACACCTGACCTCAGGTAATCTGCCTGCTTCAGCCTCCCAAAGTGCTCCCAAAGGATTACAGACGTGAGCCACCATGCCCGGCCTGCTAGCTTGTCCTTTCTTTCCTTCCTTCTTTCCTTCCTTCCTTCCTTCCTTCCTTCCCTCCTTCTTTCCATCCTTCCTTCCTTCTCTCTCTCTCTCTTTTTTTTTTTTTAGAAAAATACAACTAACTTAGGAAACCATGCTTAAATTCTCAGACTCTTACTTACTGTAGAGTGTTCCCAGTTTACAGCTATAGCCAGAAGTCTTGAAGCAAATAGGAAGAACCTGAGAAAGTCAGATGCCAGCAAGCCAAAGGTATTAAGCCATGGAGACAGAGGATGGAGAGCATATCTCACCCTCCTGAAGAATGAAGCAGTGCTCAGAAAGAGAAACAGGCCGGACACAGTGGCTCATGCCTGTAATCCCAGCACTTTTGGAGACTGAGGCGGGCAGATCACAAGGTCAGGAGATCGAGACCATCCTGGCTAACATGGTGAAACCTCATCTCTACTAAAACTACACAAAATTAGCCAGGTGTGGTGGCAGGCACCTGTAGTCCCAACTACTTGGGAGGCTGAGGCAGGAGAATGGCATAAACCTGGGAGGTGGAGCTTGCAGTGAGCCGAGATCACACCACTGCACTCATGCCTGGGTGACAGAGTGAGACTCCATCTCAAATAAATAAATGAATAAATAATAAGAAACACAAGAAGCTGCTATTCTCAGTGTTTCTGAGAGGATGTTGGCTTTTGCTGAGGCAACAGCCCAAGATAGCCACATATGTCCTGAATAATCTAAATGGGGTGAGCCTCAGTAGGCAAGGGAAAAATGAGGAGCCTATGGAAGATCAGAGAAACCAAGGATGGAAGTAATTGCTACACATAAGGGGAAGTCAACATAATATAATATTCTGAAGATGTCAAAGGAATAAATAGAGAGAAGCTTCCATCAGATTGCTAAGAAAACTGTCCTTAAAGGCTTACAAGAGAAGCAATTTTATTGAATGTGAAAATAAAAGTTCACATTAAGAAGGGAGAAAATAAATTAAAAATTAGTAGAAGTAGTAGATATAGCCTACAAATTTGATACTCTAAAATACAAAGTGAATTAGAGAAATAAAATAGTAGCCTTAAAATAATAAAATAGTAATCTTTATTGATAAAGACTGTATGCTTTCTATTGCTGCCATAACAAATTATCACAAACTTGGTGACTTAAAATCGGTCTGTAGGTCAGAAGTCTAACGTGGATTCCAGTGGGCTAAAATTAAGGTGTAGGTAGGGCTGTATTCTTTTCTATAGGCTCTAGGAAGGATCAATTTCCTTGCCTTTTCCAGTTTCTAGAGGCCATGGCATTTCCTCGCTTGTGGCACCCTTCCTTTAGCTTCAGAGCTAGCAAAGGCAAGTCCAGTCTCTTTAATGTGGTATTGCTCTGACCTTGCTTGTGTTGTCATTTCTTCTTCTCTGGGCCTCCCCTTCCATCTCCTTGTGTCACTTTTAAGGACCCTTGTGATTATGTTGGGCACACCTGGGCTGCCTGGATGATCCAGGATAAACATCTCATCTCAAAGTTCTTAATTAAATCACATCTATAAAGTCTCTTCTGCTGTGCAAGGTAACACTGACAGGTTGTGGGATTAAGATGTGGACATCTTATGGAAGCCATTATTCTGTCTGTTTAACAATACCTACAGCAGTGTGCAAACTGAGGCAGAAGAATTTGGCAAAGACAAACAGACCGAATTGCTGAACAGGGGAAATTTAAGTATAGCAACAAGTTGCTTCAGCAGTCAAGAAGGATAAGTTAACTTGACTCAGAAGCAGTAGGGCATCTTTTCTGCCAATGGAAAGAAGGAAGGCAAAACATAGATGCTGAATTATTAAAATGGAAAGTAAAGGTACAAATTGAAGCTCGGAATGTCCCATCACTGAAGGAGCCAGTGTAGGGTGAAGAGGTGTGGGGTGGGAGGCTCTGGGTGGCAGGTAGTCTTCAATAGCATTTGGGGGCTTAGAGAATTTTTAAAAAGATGCACAAGGGGATGACTAATAACACTCAGAATCCTGATGATAATAGCATCAATGTGTAGTGGGTCAGATCTTCATGGTTCAAAATACTCCCTCAACAACGCTCAGCTCAAGGAGAAAATAGGAAAAGAGCACTCAGGAGAGATGGAGGGATGAGAACCGATTTGAAGTGCTTTGATGAGTGGCCTAAGTACCTTATAATATGCTGATAATTAGAGTACTGAAGTTTTACATACTGTTCTTTGTCAGGTCCTCACACATTAGGAGTTAAGAAAATTTAGCAGTTCAATTAGAGGATTGCAGCTCTATTTTATAATTATACTTTGTATCTACAGATCTATTAGCTCCAGAGTTTTACAAATATATATCTGAATTTCTAAAAGGGCTCGATAATTTGAGAATATAAGAGTACTGACTGTGAATTCTCTCTTTGAAGGAAGACATTGCTGTATTGGAATTCTGGCTATCACTAATTAGTCAGTCATGTAACTTAAAAAAAATTGCAGCCTTAGTTTCCTTATGTGTAAAAGAGAGTTTATGATCAACTTATTGGGTATTTAGAATTAAAAGACATATAACATTACTGCTAGTACTTGCCATATAGGAGATATTTAATCAGCTATTTTATATTATTTTATAGTATTATAAATGGGAAAAGTCTGAAAATCTTTAATATATTCTAGATAAATCTACTTGACCGAAATGTTGTTAACATGTTCCAAGAACTGCTTTTATTTTCATTTCTACATTTAATAAATGATACATTTGAGATATTTCCTTTGGGTTTCACAGTAAATTGGCAAAGTAATGATTTTACATTTGGTTCTTTTCTTAATGTCTGATGGCGGTAAAATAACTTCTAGATTATTTCAAATGCACTGAAAACATAAATAGCAATAGTTTGCCAGCTGCAAAATGGATGCTGAAGGTACTTAAATGGCACATAAAATGTTGAATGTCCATAATCACAAGCAGATTCAGTGCTGCCACTTGGCTGAAAACATGAGTTAATGTTTCAAAGTAAGTAGAACTGGAGTAGCATCTCTACTTTCAAGTAGTTTGTTGAATTGCAGTGTGGGAGCGTTGAATAAGCACATTTGTTAAATGACTTAAATCAGGGGAAGGCCCTTCTTGCATCTTCCTTATAACTCCAACCCACATGAATTTTAAGGATCATAGACCTATAAGGTGCTCCTCCAGCCTTTAGATGGCACTTTTACATTCTTGATCATTGTATTAATGGCTTGTTTTTTTCCGTAAATATACTTGTGGGTGATATAAAAACAGGTATACCATTTTTTTCAAGTGTATCGACAGTTGATAGGCGAAATACACGTATCTCAAATATATGGCAGATCTTGAAATTTCATTTAAAGTGAGTTTTTTATCCCAAGGACAAAAATTTAGAATGAGAAAACTATTAAGTGTTAACACTTGCCATTCCACTTTCCATGTAAAGTTTCAATTCTCAGTCAATGAGAAACAAATGAAACAAATGAACAAAAAACAATTCTATTTTCTTTGGTTAGAAAACTTCTATCAGCATCTTCCTGTTTATACACCCTCAGTGGCACAGCAGAGTACCACACTTGTCTCCAAGCCTGCTGCATCAGGACTTGCAGCTTTCCTTTCATTTAGTTAATTAAATATTTGGATTACACATATGAGATGCTCCTATTAATTTTATTATTGGTATCCGTACTGTGAACTTCATCTCTGCCTTTTCTCTGTTTCAGCTTTCAAATGCAACCAAGAATTAGAATCATAATAGCATCTCAAAATCCTAAAAGGCTGCTATTCAGTGAAAAATAATGGATAGAAATCCTTTATACAGATCAGCTGGTAATTAGCCTTTGGTCCCTTCCACTACTCCCTTTTATTTTTCTCCCTCAAGTACAGGTATGACAAAGTGGAGGAAACTGGTTAGTATTGAAGCTGTATAGAAGAGGTGTTTGGGTCTGGGCGTGGTGGCTCATGCCTGCGGGGAGGCTGAGGCAGAAGTCTCCCTTGAGCCCAAATATCCAAGACCAGCCTGGCAAACATAGTGAGACCCTGTTTCTACAAAAAGTTTAAAAATTTAGTTGGGTGTTGTGATGCATGCCTATGGTCCCTACTACTTGGGAAGCTGGGGTGGGAGGATTGCTTGAGTTGAAGAGGGCAAGGCTGCAGTGAGCCATGATTGCACTGTTGTACTCCAGCCTGAGAGGTAGAGTGAGATCCTGTCTCAGGAAAGAAAGAGAGAGAGAGAGAGAGAGAGAGAGAGAGAAGGAAAGAAGGAAGGAAGGAAGGAAGGAAGGAAGGAAGGAAGGAAGGAAGGAAGGAAGGAGAGTGAAAGAGAAAGAAAAAAAAAGAAGGAAAGAAAGGAAGTGTCTGGGCCACTTTGCTTGCCTAACAAATGGCCTTCTCTTATATGAAAACCTTTTTACTTGCTCTTCCACGTTTTCTCTGAGTCCTATCATATCTCACTGCCCCTGGGACAGGGCAAGACATTCAGTCTCTTTTCTCTATCATTATCTTTAACTCCTGTTCTTGTATTAGCTCTTGGTCTATTACTTTCTCCAATATTTTCTTATCCTAAACAACAACAAAAACAAGCTCTTCCCAAACCCCATCTTTTTTTTCATAATGTTTTTTATTCTCCTTTTTAACAAAACCATTGTTCTTGAAAATAAAATACCCTTTCTGTCTCAAATCTTTCACTTTCTATTAATTCTTAGCTCGTGAGGAGGATAGGTATTAGAAAAACAAAAACCTTATTTCAAGGTACACACTTCCTTTACCATAATCTACTTTGACATTTCCTTTGGGAAAGAGGTACTTTAATTTTGAAAAATGCCTCTGAGCTGATTATCATATGAGAATCACTATCTTTGTCAATGCCTCCCAGCTAACATAATTCTCTCAGAGTCCTTTCACTGAACGGCTCCCAATTGGCAAACTCTAATGCTACTTTTCAGGCTTATCTTAGCTGAGTTCCCTGAAGCCTTTGAATTTGTTGACCATGTTTGCTATCTTTCTCTCTCTGGTTTTTATTTTTATTTTATTTTATTTTGGCAGAGTCTCACTCTGTCGCCCAGGCTGGAGTGCAGTGGCGGGATCTTGGGTCACTGCAACTTCCGCCTCCCGGGTTCAACCGCCGATTCTCCTGTCTCAGCTTCCAGAGAAGCTGGGTCTACAGGTGCGTGCCACTACACCCGGCTAATTTTTGTATTTTTAGTAGAGACAGGGTTTCACCATGTTGGCCAGACTGGGATCATTATTTCTTTGCAATATTTTTCCTCTGTTTCTTTTACTGCTATTCTTCCAGCCACTCTGTCTCTCTGTGCTTTTTGAAAGGTCCTGTGTAGACCTAAATTTTCAGCACATTTATATATATAGATATATATTTCTTTTTTTTTTGAGACGGAGTCTCACTCTGTCGCCCAGGCTGGAGCGCAGTGGCCGGATCTCAGCTCACTGCAAGCTCCGCCTCCCGGGTTCACGCCATTCTCCTGCCTCAGCCTCCCGAGTAGCTGAGACTACAGGCGCCCGCCACCTCACCCGGCTAGATTTTGTATTTTTTAGTAGAGACGGGGTTTCACCGTATTAGCCAGGATGGTCTGGATCTCCTGACCTCGTGATCCGCCCGTCTCGGCCTCCCAAAGTGCTGGGATTACAGGCGTGAGCCACCACGCCCGGCCCACATTTATATATTGATGAGTCTCAAATGCATCTCTCCAGGCCACATCAGTTTCCTGGGTCTTTGACAACTGTTTCTGTTTTCTGAAATTTGTGACTTGGAAATGCATCTAAGTTCTGCTCAAATTTTAAATTCTTTGGCTTAAATATTTAAATTATTTACCTGCCTGTCCTTTCTACTAATCTATTAACTCTACTGAAGCATAAACCTGGTTATATATTTTTTTCTAATATTTCTAGTACTTTCACTGTGCTGAGTGAAGGATCAGATATTAGAAACTAATATATTTCATAGGCCCTTTGTCTGCGAATCCCCTTGTCAGTGTATGTAACCTTTTTATGGAATGATCAAATTAACACAAGAGTTTTTAATAGAATTCTTAATTAACAGGGAAGTAACGTAAGAATGTTTTATGTGGTAAATGAGGAAGGAACAGTTCATTCTCTGGACATATTCATGAGTTAAAACTGTTAAAAATATTTTCCTGCTCTCCCAAAATATGAGAAATTACTTACTCTATGATAACAAGAAATAGTATTAGCTTCTCCAGTTAAGTATCTATAAGCTTCTTCAGGAGGAAGGGAGGCAAGCTGAATAGAAACAATCATGTTCTGTCTGATACAGGGGTCGGCAAGTTTCAGCTGTGCTGGCAAGACAAATGTGGCCTGAGTCTTATTTTCTTTTCTTTTTTTTTTTTTTTTTTTTTTTNTGGCCGGATCTCAGCTCACTGCAAACTCCGCCTCCCGGGTTTAAGCCATTCTCCTGCCTCAGCCTCCCGAGTAGCTGGGACTACAGGCGCCCGCCACCTCGCCCGGCTAGTTTTTTTGTATTTTTTTAGTAGAGACGGGGTTTCACCGTGTTAGCCAGGATGGTCTCGATCTCCTGACCTCGTGATCCGCCCGCCTCGGCCTCCCAAAGTGCTGGGATTACAGGCTTGAGCCACCGCGCCCAGCCGAGTCTTATTTTCATATGGCTAACAAGCTAAGCATGGATTTTACATTTTTAAAGAGTTGTTGAGAAAAGAAGGAGGAGGAGGAAAAGAGGGAAGATGAAGATGAGCAGCATCACTGATAGAATCCACAGGTGTTCTATACAGTTAAACGTGTGCTCTCTGGTTCTTTACTGAAAAAGTTTGTCAACCTTGGATATAACGATTTTTTTCCCTTAACAGTCAGATGCTAAGGGAAAGAACAGATTCTCCGGGTTGGCTAAGATTAGCCATTCAAATTAGAGTTGCAATAAATTTATTTCATTTATAACCCAAACCAAAATGATGAACTGAAGATGAATACATATCTGTTCATTAGTTCCATAAAGTAATTAAATTTATAACCTTTCCTATTAGATATCTGGTATAACCAAGATACCTTCATCTTATACCAAACAAAAGTCACATAGGCATTATTTAATAGGTATTGGGGAAATATTCAAGGCCCTCTGTTTTTTAATGGTGTCTGCAGGTATGCAATTTATTTGATTAATTGAAAACATCAGGTAGTACCTGGTCAAGCAGACAAATAAAAAATTTACTATAAAATCTATTTTAAGTTTTTACCAGCCATTCAGTGATTCAATTTGTTATTAATTTTGACATTCACAGAATATGTTTGCTATAAATAAAAAGATAATTATTTTAACAAACTAGAGATTAGGATAGAGTCAAGATTCTTCTGATGTCCTAAGGAATGTAGAAGCACACATAATGCACCTAATACTATGTTGTAGCACTGAGTGCACACTTCATCCACAGCTAGAGGACCTGGGAGAGGATGTGGAGCAGAATTACTTTTAACAGCCTTCTCTGTTGCCTAAAGTTATTTGACACTCAGGTAATTACTCAGTTATCCCCATGACTGCCTTTCTTTTGCTGTGCCCAGATTTATATTTTCCCTCTGTGTACTTAGGCTAATTGATGAAATACCAGTTGAAGTCTATGGTAGGAGAGGAGGCCAAAGAGGCATGTTATAACAGACTCAGTATCTTTGGCTTCTCCCCTTCCTTTTCTAGACTTCTCCAATCCAATTTGTCCTTAACATTATCAGGGCTATATGGTCTCAGGAGTAACATTCTAGACTGAAAACTTGCATTTGATGACAATGTACAGGGTTTTCAGAAAGAGGTGAAAGAGATAAACCATTCTTTATTTTCCCCTTCTGCTTGGGGACCATTCTATAGCTGACATCTGGGCCTTGTGATTTGCTTGGGTTCAAATTTACACATGAAAATATACAATGACTGACAAATTGAACGAACCTAAATGTAAACAGTGCACCAAAAACTAGCATTCACTTTTAGAATTACAGCAAGGACACCAAAAATTGAAGTTTAAAACTAAATTAAAGATAGATGTAAAATTCAGGTTGGGAATAGTCAGTGCAGGTATGTTAAATCCACATAAGTGTAAATGCAGCTCACTGGATTTAAATAATGATGAATTGAACCTGTTTGATGAAAATTTGTTAAATAGGAAGTACACAAAAGATTCATTGTGGATTATGAAAAGAAACTGAGAAATATCATTTGAGGGCATTATTATTTTATCAAGAGTGAGAGAAGAGAGTAGATTTTGAGTTTAAATATGATGTGTCAGCTTTATCAAATTTTAGAAGAAAAAGAAATATCACTACCTTCTAGATTACGGCAGAAATTTGTGGAATAGATTTATTTACCTAGATCAGAAATAAGCACTTAATCATGTTAAAGGATTATATAAGATATTTAAAATAATACAACATCCCATCACAAACTGCACTGTAACTGGCTACCTGAGAACTCTTTGGAAAACATAATTTACACTTAGTCAACCATGTACAAAATAAAAGTTGAAATTTCTTTTCTTGTTGAAATCAAATGTAGTCTGAGTGACTATAAGTTTGATCTTTCTGCCTGGTAAAAATCCTTAGCACTCTGAGTGTGAAATAAAGTAATATATAAAGCTTTAGTAAAGAAGATTTCTTTCCAAGGTTGATGAGAAGGTTACAGAAACCCTAAAAGGGCTTTGAAAATCACTGACTCAAATAGAAAATTCATGAAAGCTGAGACCAGACCAAATTAAATAGGCCCAACTCAACTCAGCATTATAAAAGATTTTCCAAAATACTCCTCAAGTGAAATCCACAGGCAGCAACTTTGTTTGTATACAAAATCACTCAGGTGCCTTTGGAAATCAGTTGCTGTGAAGTGCAAAGCAAAATCTCCCAATTCATACATGTATTATTTTAAAAATATGGATAAGATGGCCAAGTGGGGCAAAGAGTAATGAAAAAAATCTACAGTTACAAAAAATGAATGAGGCTCCTCAATTATTTTAATCATTGGAGATTATTAATTTATATGTCTCTAAATATTGATAGTCATAGAAAATCTCATTAATTTCCCTTATTGAAAATATGTATACCTTATATAATACATTCTCTATCAGAATAATTGAAATTTGTCATCTTTTCTGCACTGGAGCTGTTTTTGGGAAACAAAAAATCCGAGACTTGGCAGAGGTGGGGAGTAATGGTGGTGATGGGTGAAAATATAGGAAGGCACTAAAGGAAATATTTATGATGAGGCTCTCATTACATAATCACCAAATCAGAGAAAATTAGTGCTGAAAATGTTCCAAGAAATGTTAGCTCATCTAGATTCTCTGTCTTTCAACAAACTTAGTTGACAAAACCACCCTATATTTCTTTTAAAGGCCAGCAAATAAAAAGATTTTCCAAGTTTACAAGTCAGAGCTTAGCAGACTCCTCTGTCAGCAGCTCCTTCCAGATATCCAACTTAAATCTCATAAGCTTTAATGTAAGCTCATTTGTTCCAGTTTGAACATAGAGAAAATAACTTTTTATAATGACTTTTAATAAAAAAAAAAAAAGTAGTACGATTTCGAGGAAGAATGAATGACAAGTAATATTCACAAACTGGAACTATCCCTCCCTTAATCTATAGAAGTTTTTTGCTGTTTGATTGTTAACCCTTTTTGTAAATGTACCACTAAATTATGGACCTCCACCATATTTTTTAAAAGGACAGAATTTTAAAGGCTACAGTAAAGATTTTTGAGGGTGGTAGCATCATGGAAAAGAGAACAAATATACTTGTTTCAGCATAGTATGGCTATCAAGATGATCTTCTTAAATGAATTATAAATGAGGTCATTTGAGAGTCACCGTGCTGGACTGTTAGCTATTACCATCTTCCTTCGTTTCTTCCTTTCTCCATCTTTTTCCTGCTGAGACACTATCATTTTGTTTCAGTTCCCAACTATTTTCTGAACTAAGTCTTTAAGAGAGAAAAAAAAAGGAATGAAGTAGCATATTTATCATGCTATTTATGATTGCATGCATGGGAGAAATGATTTTAATTCTGCTTGCATTACTTGAAGTGTATGAGATGAGAACTTAGATTCAACCCTAAAGGCTGCAGTACTTTGCAGAAATTTAGCATTTATTGTTTATTCTGTTTATTTGTTTAGTTATTTGTGTGAAGTTTCAAACAGCTTAATTTTATCTTTTACATTTGAAAACTTAAGGTCATTAAAATATCAGAGATGGAATTTTAAACAGGAACTAAGAGATTTACAAATCTTATCTTTTGAGACTGATTAGGTTGATTTCTTGTGATGTAAACAACTATGCTACAACTTTCTTGCAGTAGGTTAGAATTTGAGCTATTTTCTCATGAAATTACATTTTAGAGAAGGCTGGACATAAAATTCCCCTAAGAGGATTAAAATAGTTATCTACTCATTTGATTATTTTAATTCTTTTAGGATTCTTAGATTGGCTTTTAAAAGAAAAAACAGTAATGTAAACTTCAGAGCAGTTTGAGAAAATAAGTCTTCTACTGTGTTTTAAGTTTACCATGGTTTTCACACTTAGAAAAATCATATTCTATTTTATACTGAGAATTATATTCTGTTAGTTTTCAATTTGAAAAGAACTATAAATAAATTAAAAAATAAAGATCCTTGGTGTCTATTTTGAAGAAACATGAGCTGAAGGGGATTTTAACATGTTTTCCTGTATTTGAGAGCATGCTAGATCAGTACTGATAAGCCGCTGTCATTGAATTCTTGATAAGGAAGGGCAAATACTTATTGACTGCTCTGAAGTTACAGAAGGCAGTATCTTTAAAGACTTTGATGTAAGGATGGGAAACACTGATGTTTGTCTCCGCAGAAATTTATGCTACTAGGAAACTTAAAGAAAACCATTTTTATTATAGAAGAAAATCATGTTCATTATCGGATAACCATAAGCGATTTGTGGAGCCATCACTTGCCCCCATTCATTAGGCCTAACTATTGAGATTTACTCAAACATGCCATGTGCTTTATTCCCCTTTCATTGTCCCTCACCACAAGTTGAGTCCTTCCCAACCTACATGATTTAAGTATTTTTAAGTCCACTGAGTTCGTATACAATTGTGGACATAGTTTGAATATTTTCCCAAAGAGGCTACTCCATTTTCTTATAAATCAAGGGTGTAGCTAAGTACTTTGAGGGGTAGGAGGTGGATTTATCTAATCCCACTGTCTCAAATTCCTATCTAGTCGTTGCATCAAACTGTGCACCAATATCGAGTTCCACTCTACTTCACACACGTGGGAAGATGATGATCACAGATGACTTGACGTGGCTAATAAACTATAAATGGAAAATGTGATATATCACTTCTGGGGTGGAAACATTTTGGAAGTGGCAAGTAGAAGTCCAAGCTTCTTCCCTCCTGGATTGACCTAGCTGTGGAACCAGATGGTTTTAAAACATCCAAGAAACATCAATAAGGAGGCTGTACAGATGTTCTGTGGCTAAATGCCTGGCGCCATTTTTATTCTAGTCTTTGTCCAACCTGCTAATTACCACGATTGTTCAATTTTTTTCCTAGTAGGGTAAGAGCATCCATTTGAGGTTTGGACTTATAAATACTGATTTTAGAATTTTTGTTTTTCCTCATTTATGGTTTTAACTTCTTACCTCTGTGTTACCCTTAATAGTAAGTATTTTCAGTAGGTGAGTTCACCATAAACCTTAGGGGGACTGCTTTGAGCTCTTTGGCTTACACGGCAGGAAATACTTGATTCAGTTTCCTGACAAACTGGATGAGATTTCTCATATAATGAGCATTCACACTGCCAATGAACATGCCATATGTTTAGACACATGGTTTTACTTTTATGATCTTTAAAACTTAATTTATTTTATGTAGCCCATGGCTGAGATAATCATTTATAGGTTTCTAAGTACCAGGATTAGTGTCAGGTTTGAAAGTGCTCTGCTTTGGGCAGGAATGGAAGTATTGCTTCACTGTAAGGCATACATTCAGAGAAGCATATATATTATTATCAATAGGGAACTTCTCAGCACGTTCGTTTTTTGTTAGTACTGGCAGTGGTATAAAATATTCTATAGGATAGATGTAAGGGAAATGTTACCCACATATTGACTTAGAAAGGCAACCTTATAGATTATATTATAGACAGCCATCCTGTGCATTATTACTCCATGCCACTTTTTTTTTTTTTTTTTCTTGAGAGGGAGTCTAGCTCTGTCACCCAGGCTGGAGTGCAGTGGCCGAACTTAGCTCACTGCAGGCTCGGCCTCCCGGGTTTACGCCATTCTCCTGCCTCAGCCTCCTGAGTAGCTGGGACTACAGGCGCCCACCACCTCGCCTGGCTAGTTTTTTGTATTTTTTAGTAGAGACGGGGTTTCACCGGGTTAGCCAGGATGGTCTTGATCTCCTGACCTCATGATCCGCCCGTCTCGGCCTCCCAAAGTGCTGGGATTACAGGCTTGAGCCACCGCGCCCGGCCGACTGTTTTTTTAAACAAAGAAATAAAGCATTAAAACTTTTCATGTTTATAATGTCTTAAATTATAACATATTAAATATATATTAGTTTTACTAATTTTTTAATCTAATATACATTTATAATCAACAGTAAGATAATTTTAATACTTTGACAAAATTTTAAAGATCATGGAATTATTATAATTTTCCAATTAATTATCAGTTTTCTTTTACATTTTTTTAAATAAGAAA
>NW_016804643.1:1875693-1902289 GCF_001698545.2 Rhinopithecus bieti
ATACTTTGACAAAAATTTTTAAAGATCATGGAATTATTATAATTTTTCCAATTAATTATCAGTTTTCTTTTTACATTTTTTTAAATAAGAAATTTTTATATGTAATGCTTTATGAATTTGCCTGTCATCCTTTTTATATGTAATGCTTTATGAATTTGCCTGTCATCCTTTTTATATGTAATGCTTTATGAATTTGCCTGTCATCCTTTTTATATGTAATGCTTTATGAATTTGCCTGTCATCCTTGCACAGGGGCCATGCTAATCTTCTCAGTATCCTTCCAATTTTAGTATATCTGCTGCCAAACGAATGAAGCAGTGTTTTTCTTTTTTTGGAAAACAGCTTTATTGAGGTATCATTGATATACAATGGACTGTACATGTCTAAAATGTACAATTCTGAGTTTCAACATAGGCAAGCACCTGTGATACCATCATTCCAATCAAGGTAATAGGCATATTCAACATCTACCAAAGTTTCTCTATGACCCTTTGTTTGTATTTTTGGCTTTTCTTTGATAAGAACACTTAACTTGAGATCTACCGGCTTGACAAAATTTGTGGTGCACGATTCTGTATTGTTAACTATAGACATTACGTTGTACAGCAGATCTTTACAAGATATTTATCTAGCACAACTGAAACGTCATACCCATTGAACAATTTCCCTTTTCCGTCACGTCTCCGGTCCTGGAAACCACTATTATGCTCTATGCTAGATTGACTATTATAGATTCTTTATGTAAGTGGAAAAATGTAGTGTCTGTCCTTTGGTGGCTGGCTTATTTCATTTGGCATAATGTCCTGCTGGTTTCTGACTGCTTTGTTGGTTTAAAGATAACGTAAAACTCTACTTGGGTGACATGACAATGAAGTTTCTTTACTTTAAATGTCCTATGCACTGGAACAATTCTTAATCCTGAAAGTTGAGGACAAGCATAAATCCCATTATTGTAGTTTTTGTTCCCAAAGGAATAGATATATAGAGACTCTACCATTGTTAGCCAATGTGTTGGAGATGAAACACTGAACAATACATAGGCTTTCCTTCAAGACTTTAATGGATATTTAATTTGACAAGGACCACTAGATGGCCAAAATATTTTAGTGAGGTTAGTGAAGCATCATGCAAAAAATAAAATTAAAATGTGGCCTTATAACACTTAATGTTTGTTGCATGTATCAGAGTGCTTCAAAATTTATCTAGAACAAATTATTTTTGTATAATATGATTAGAGATTTTAAACCTGGAATTAAAACTAGAAGTTGAGAGTATGGAATTTTACATTTCTAATTATACCGTGAAGACTTTTACTCTTTATAGTTTACAAAACAAGATAAAGGGGTATACATTTTAGTAAATTCAATAAAAATTTCCAGTGGATCCCATTAATGCCATCATTCTGATCTTAAAATACTTGGCTGACTAAAGCATCCAAGTAAAACTCATTCTATCCCTACAAGACTGAAAAATAATTTTGCAGATCATTATTAATTGTGTTATATTTATTAACTCAACAGTCATGGTCTGATTGACCATACAAGAGTATAGATATTTCAAAAAGCATGTCCTTCAAAAGAGCAGCCTTCTGCTCCAAATAAAGTACAGAGCAATTGATTGGATATGCCCAACAGACGATTCTACTTGCTTAATACTAGTCTACTCTTAAATATTCACATTAATATTTATCCAAGTAGTAGGCAGGCTTTAGTGACAACTTTTACTCTCATTGTATTCCTTATCACCTTATGGGAACATCTACCAGAAAATGAAATCTTTTTTTTTTTTTTAAACCTTTACCTCTGTAGCCAACACTTAGTTGTAGGTTGGCTGCGGTTATAGTTGTAGACTTAATTACTTCTCATGGTAAGTTGTACTTCAGGGGTAATGCAATAGTTAGAGATCAAGGAACCAGTCCTCTGATATCCTATAAGATAGTTAAGTTTTCAAAGGGGTAAAAAATATGTTCTGTTCTCCCTTCTTAAAATTGTATTTCTTTGTGATCTGACACACTTTTTGATCAGTGGACACATAAATGTCTATTATAACTTTATCAGATTGAATTTTATTTGTTCAGAAGTAGTCTACCCTGCTTCTTATTTTATTTTATTTTATTTTCAGGAAAACACACACCTGATTTTAAAACAGAGCCAATTACCTTTGATAGACTGTCCCCTGCTTTTAACAGGTTTGTAAAAGACAAAGCTGTAAAAGAAATTGCCTCCTTTGGTTAGTCTGGTTTTCTTTCATAAGCAGTTTATCTAAAGTGATTTTGCTCAAAAGCAGGCATTCTATGGATATACTACCGAGAGTTTATTTTGCCTGAGGCAGTTCTGTTTATAATTACCTCATTTTTTAAAAAGCTTACTTTATGTTTATGGAGTAGAATCTTGGACACTTGACCTCCAATTTGCCTATGAATTGGGCTGTATTTAATTTACATTTCTGTAAGGGACACTTGTCATTACTACAACAGAATAAGGATGGGACGGCCTTATATTCATGTAGCTATCTCTATTAGACACCCTAGTTTCTACCAACTAATTTTACTTCACAATTTTGTTTGGTTAAAAAAATATATATACTCATATGGTCACACAGAATACTTCCCCACTAGGTTTCTTTGCCAAGAATAAAATGGAATTCTGACACTCATTTTTCACAATATAATTTAAAGGAAGGAATATTCAAGGAGGATGGCTTAAGGTCAAGCACTCCCTCTCCTCTTTACAGAAAATATAAATTATGTTCCTAGAAGAAGCCAAAGCAGCAGAAAGCAGGTCATCTAGATCATTAGTACCCTTTGCAAAATTGCTTCTTCTGAATTGCTTTTCTGAATTGGACTCTGGTAGGATGCCATCATCCTATATTGAGAATTGAAGCTGTCATTATATTTACTATTTGGCTATTGTGGAGAATACTTTTATCGCATCATACAGTGGTCATATAATATCAGGAGCCTTAAAAGAAATTGTCATCTGATCTGACCACCAAGATGAATTGTCCATATTCTGAGCAATTGCTTTATTTTACCTATTTAAAATTGTGAATTGCTTAACTGATAATTACATCACCTGAGAAAGGATTGATTGTTTTTCTCCCCAAATATTTGTTATGTACTATGAGCAAAGTTCAATGAGGAGCTCTGTGGTTTTTCAGTGGGAATAATCTTGTTAATAATAGCTACTTCTTATTAATTCCTTCCTATGTGGCAGCAATGTTCTAAGCAAGTGCTATGGTCTGAATGTCTCCCCAGATTCATATGTTGAAAATCACCAATGTGATAGTGAAACAGGAGAGTTCCCTGATCCCCCTCACTGGATGTGACATGGGTGTGGCTCATCTGTTTAGTTGCTGCTGATGCTCAAATCCATTATGGGAGGGGGAACATGCAGATGAACAGGTGCAGGAGCTGGGGTGAGCACCCCTGGGCTCCGTCCCCACAGGAGCATCCAGTGGTAGGAGCCTGCGACTCCCAGAGCCCTAGTGGGCATGTGTTACAGTGTGCTCTTTTAGCCTTGATGTGCATGGACGACTTAAGTCTTAACCACCTCAGTGGACCCTCTGCCTTTCTGCAAGGGCAGGGGGCCAATGTGACAGCTGTCTGTATCCCGAGCTCTTGTCCAGTATCCTGGAATAATTAGGTCACACAGGAACTTGAAGGATGGTGAATGCAGGGGTTTTATTGTGTGGTGAGTTAGCTCTCAGTGAGAGGGATGGGGAGAGCTGGAAAGGGGATGGAGTGGCAAGATGATCTTCCCCTGGAGTTTGGCCATCCAGCGGCTGATTTGTCAGTGGTCCCCAGCTGAACTGCTCCTGACATTCCTACTTTTCTCTTCTTTTCTGCCTCTCTTCTGCTCTTCTATTCACCTGGAGCTGGGAGTTTGGGGTTTATATGGGTACAGGATAGGTGGGTGTGGTGGGCCAAAAGGCAACTTTCTGGGTGTGAAAACAGGAATGCCTGTTCCCATTTAGGGCTGTGGGTATCCATGCTTGAGGGTGGGGCCTTTGCTGGGGAACTGCCTTCTTCTACCCAGTATTTACTTGTCTCCTGTCCGTATCAATAGTATTAAGAAGTGGGGTCTTTAGGATGTGATTAAGTCATGAGGGAGGAGACCTCTTGAATAGGATTAGTGACCTTACAAAAGACTTTGAGGAGATGAGTTCACCCCTTTCTTCCCTTCTCCCATGTGAGGGCATATTATTGGTTCTCTCTGGAGGATGCAGCAGCAATGCACTTTCTTGGAAGGGCCACCCCGAGCTTCCATTCCCTGCATCCCTCTGCAGTGCTCGTTGGTCACCTCAGCTGTGGCTCAGCTGGGCTCAGATATGGCTCAGGCCTCCACTCCAGGGAGGATTCTGGAAAACTTTGGCATGTTCTGCTAGCTCTACAGGGATACAGAGTGTAAAAGCTGTGGAAGCACGGTTATATCCACCCAGATTCCAAATGATGTCCCAGATAGCCTCCAGATCCAGGCATAGAGCTGCCATAGGACAGGCCACCTAAGAGAGCCCCTACTAGGGCAGTACTTAGTGAAGCCACGGGGACAGGGCAACTTCCAGGACCCTAGACCTGTAGAGCCACTAGTGTGTAGTGTAAAACCAGCCCAGGACAGCCACAGGCACTCAACTCCCACTCCTGAAGAGTGGCTGTGTGAGCTGTACCCACAGTAAAGCTGTGAAAGTGGGGCCTCCCAAAGTGGTGGAGGCCCAACCCATGCCCCAGTGTGTATGAAAAGCCAGATATGGAAGATTATTCTCACGCTTAAAGATTTGAGGTTGTTTGACTTGTGTCTTGGACTTACCTGGGACCTGTTACCTCTTTTCTCTTGTCTATTTTTCCCTTCCTGTAATGAGAATGTCTATCCTATGCCTGTCCCACAATTGTATTTTCAAATTGCATAATTTGTTTGATTTCACAAGCTCACTGCAGGAGGAGAACTCATCTCAGGATGAAGTATACCTTGAATCTCACCTATATTTGATTTAGATGAGACTCAGATCTGTAAATTTTGAGTTGATGCTGGAACAAGTTAAGACTTTGGGGGCTATTGGGATGGCTTGAATGTATTTTGAATGTGAGAAGAACATGCATTTTGAGGGCCAGGGATGAAATGCTATCATTTGACCATCTTCCAAAATTCATGGCTTGGAACTTAATTGCCAATGTGATAGTATTAGGAGGTGGTGAGGTCATGATTGCTGTACCCTCATGGATGGGGTTAGTCACTTGTAAAAGGTCTGGAGAGAATGAGATAGGTCCCTTTTCACTCTGTTGTCCTTTCTGCTATGTGAAGACATGGCTTTCTCTCCTCCGGAGTACACAGCTACAATATGTCACCTTAGAAGTAGAGAACAGCCCTTACCAGGCATTGAACATGCCATAGCTTGACCTTGGACTTCCCAGCCTACAGAACTATGAGAAATAAATTTCTATTGTTGATTAATTACCAAATATATAGTATTTTCTTATAAAAGCCTAAACTGACTACATCAACTGGTTAATGTATTAACTCTTTACTTTTATTAGCTCCATTTTACAGATGAGAAAGCTGAGATACTGGGAGACTCTAAGATACTTAAAAAACTTGTCCAAAGACAGACAGTAAGTCTAAGAGTTATTCAAGCTCACACAATCTAGTTTGAGCACAACATAATATTGCCCACAATTAAAAGACATTTATTTGGTATCCTATTTCATCTCCTCGTTTCGTCTTATCTCATCTCACCTATAAAATTTGGAGCTATGCACAGAGGCTTTATAAATCAGTTATTAAATGCTATTTTCCAGTTTGGATCACATAGTAGGGAATCAGTAAATATCAATGTACTTACCTAGAGACCGTTAAGGCTCAGTGCAGAAGGTATATATATGGATCCTACATCTAAGAGTTTATTAAGTTGGGCCGGGCATGGTAGCTCAGGCCTGTAATCCCAGCACTTTGGGAGGCCAAGGTGGGCGGATCACTTGAGGTCAGGAGTCTGAGATCAGCCTGGCCAACATGGTGAAACTCTGTCTCTCTATAAATACAAAAATTAGCTTGGTGTGGTGGCAGGCACCTGTAATTCCAGCTACTCGGGAGGTTGAGGCAGGAGAATCGTTTGAACCCGGGAAGCTGAGGTTGTAGTGAGCCGAGATTGCGCCATTGCACTCCAGCCTGGGTGACAGAGTGAGACTCCATATCAAAAAAAAGAGTTTATTAAGTCATAGTTATGTTATGATAAACAAATGGACATCAAAAACCAGTATAATGTAATCATAGGTTAGATAGAGGCAGAGGATAGGTTAGATTCTATTGACTGATTTAGGAAAAGAAAATAAATGGAAAACAACAGCTATCACAACCTATTCTTCAAAGGGATGTCCCTTGATTGACACGTTATTTGTGAAAGAATTTCTTCTATATTTGAGAAAGAGAAAACGAATAGTACTTTATTCATAATAAGTGCTTGAAGTGTTTTAGTTAACTAAAGAAGAGGACCAGAAGTACAGAGATTGATTTTTCTTGTAAAAGATATATCCTTGCTACAGTAAAGTTTATTTTGACCTTTCAGATAGTTTAGTCTTGAATGTATTCATCATATTTCTCAGAAAATTTTACAATATATACTATAGGACTTTGGTTGTTTGGCAGTTGTACACATCGTACAGCTCTATCACCCATCATAAATATTGTGATGAATTTAATTTTTCAGGAACAAATGCAAGAAGTTATTGCTTTATTTTCCCCACTCTCAGAGTTGAAAAATATTGAGTTTGAGGCTAAGATAACTGTAGAAATTTGATATATGAACTTATACAAATTTCAAGCTTGTATTTCTATGAAAAACGAAAGATCACTAGTAGCAGAAGACTGGCAGCTGATAGTGCTCGACCAAAATATATCAGAAGTTGAGTACTCCCACATTAGGGCTTTTCAGAGGAAGCATTTGACTAATTTAAATATGTTCAAAGCTGAGAGATGGCTGAGCTCTTATGCAATCCAGATTTTTATTCAGTGTGTTTCTGTAAGAAGGTCTTTCCCAGACCATATGGAATAATCGGAGTGGGAAGGAGTTTTGCTCCCTGGAATCATTTCCAAAAGGTAATTTCAGAAGGACATATGAAACCATTATTCTCCCACAGAGTTCATACTTACGAATCTCAGAACTTAGAGAATCAATGATAGGCTTTCTTTTATTTCTCTGCACTTAGTACATAAAAAAATTATTTCTGATAATATATTAATATATCATTAATTTTATTTAATAAGTATTTTGTAAATACTCTATCTGTGCCAGGTGCTGTTCTAGGATCTTGAGATACATTAGTGAGCAGAAGAGATAAAGATTCTTCCCTTGTGATGCTTACGTACCACGTAAACTAGGTTAGTTAACAATTTGTGATAATGTGACTATGAACTAGACTCAAGAGTCTCATGAAGAATGTGTGGCTTATGCAAAATAATTACATAAAGAAAATACACAGAATGATTTCGACTTTTGTAAGAATAAAATATTGTGAGCTGATATTTATGTTTTGATTTTCTATTAATTGTGGTGTATAATAATTTAATTTCTAAATGTAGCTCTTGAATTTTGTTTCTACACTTAAACTTCAAGCTTATGGAAGTGTTAGCACTTCTCTTTATGTCATGTTCTCTCTGAGTCTTTCCTTTTGTCCTTTTCCTGATACTCAGTTATCATACACATCTCTCTCACTTCTAATCTTGCCTCTTATTTACTTGGTTAATAGTTATCATTTTTCAATATTCATCTCAGTCAAGGGTTCCTCCAGAAAACCTTTCCAGTCCTCAGTATACTTAATCACATGATAGCTACTTGTAATTCTACTAATAGTGTGAGAAACCATATTTAGCTTTGTATTATCAGTGTTAAACACAACACCTGGCACATGGTTATACTCAGTAGACACGTCTTGAAGATTGACTTTGATCGACTAATAGAATGATTGACCTCTGGTATTCTGCTCCCAACACAATTTGAATTGTGCTCATCTTTTTAGCCTTATTTTTTCAGGATGTCTGTATATAACAAATTGATCTGTTCCAACCAAACTCGTGTGCTTACAATTCATTGAACTTGACTTTTGTATCTTTGTCCGTGCCATTTCTAAAGTATATCCAAAAGGATTCTACCCACATGGCAAATCTCAAATTTAATATTCCCCTTGTTCCATGAAGTCATCTCGGATTCTTTGAATTTATGCAGTACTTAGTATACATGGTATTACATGTAGACAATTAAAACAAATGCCAAATAAAATGAAAATAAAATTTCTTGGCTATTTATATCTATCCTTATGGAAAGGCCATTAACAGTGTCAGAAAAAGCATTTATTTCCAAACATTTTGGTAGTTAGTATTGTTTATCTAAAATTATAAACACTAACAAAAGATTTTGAAGACTTTGCTAGTTGTGGGGGCTTTAAGCAATAGTTATTATAGAAACTGGCAAAGACAAATGCAAGATAATGCTCATTTTTTTAATCTCATTTATATTATAGTTTCTTGTGAAAGGCTTAAATTATGCCTAAGATATAATTGGTGAAATACTATGTTTTAAAGTAAATTGACTATGGATTCATTTGTATAATATTAGTAAGCCTGTCTCATAATATAAATTAATCATATAGAAACCCTCATTATACAACAATTTTAGGAATCAGTCAGAGTTGACAATGGATGTTTAATCCAGTTGAGGGATTTTTAATCCCTAGTTGAGGCATGATATATACATAAGTTTAATAATTTCTCAGTATGGCTTTAAGTATTTAAATATTATTCTATGACTAACACCAATGATTTGAATTGGACTAGTTTTGATACTTGAAAGCAAACAGTACCTGGTATTAGCCCTATTTGAATATTGGGAATGACCAATTTGTCTCTAAGCTGAATATTGTATGACTGTCACTGTTGGAGTAATACAGGTGGCCATTCCATATATTTTTAAGGTAGGCAAGTGCCATAATATATCTAAGGACCTCAGGGACAATAGTCAGTATCTCCTCTATCTCTTTTTCTTTGCATAGTGGCTTCAACACCCCTTGACACTAAATTACACAAAACAGAAGTGTGTCAATTGGTGGTTCCTGAGCTCAAACCTCATGGCTTTGTGACTAAGTGATCTGCCCAGAGATTTATTTGCAAATGCAAAACTCACACAAACAAAACAAGCACAACAAATGTTGCAACAAAATAAACCTTCAAAAATGGCTCTGATTGCATCAGCTTAAGGAAGTGTTCACCTATTTGACTAATGCTGTAGGCTTTAGTGTAATTATAATTAGGTCAGCATGGGATATGTAGGAACGTCATAGCTGGATCATAGAAAAACATAATAATTGGAAGCCACCACTGGAGCCACATAATTGTATTAGGAGAGAAAAAGCCATTCATCAGAGGGAAGTGTTTATTTCCCCACAAAAATAAGTGGAATACTGGGAAGGACAAATAATTTATGTCCTATTTAAAGTGAAGGAGCTTTGGCCCTTTAATTCTTTATGATGAGTTTCCATAAGGCAGTGTTTGGTTAAGGGGAGGAAAGTAGTGGATAGATCACCTAGGAGGAGGAGTTGACAAGAGCTAGAGGTCAGGTACCAGCAAAATGGATCAGAATCAGTTCTGTATTAGCAGCAGGTTTGGAAAATTGAGTCAGAAATCTAGTTATATGTACTGACAAGATAAGAGTATTCATATTGATATTGCAGGTTATGAATTGTTGCTAGTGGAGTGTAGCTCAGGATCTCCCAGTTTTATCCCTGACCTGTCTGATATCTGGGAGACTGACATCTGGACCCCACCAACTTGTGAATAGATAATGATGATGATAGACATTTTTCCTGAGTTGGATCAGCTTTGGTGAACTCCCTCAGTAAATCTATGGGAGGCTGAGTAATGTATACATTCTTATCTTTCTTTCTGAGGTTTAAGTTAACCACCTGAATTTAAGAGAGATCAGATTAAACAGTGGCTATCCTTTGCTGCTTGCGTGTGGCAAATATTTGGGAGACAGACCTGCCTTTAACATGAAGAAAGGAAAGAAAACATCAGTGGCTAGAGGGAGGATACAGAATAAACACTACAGGATAATAGTCATTCATAGAAAGTATATTTTAAGGAAAAATGGTTTTTGTGATCAGAAGAATGGAAGTATCAGAAAAAAAGCATTACAATGATACTTAAAATTATCTGGCTGAGTGTGGTGGCTTATGCCTTTAATCCTAGCACTTTCGGAGGCCAAGGAGGGTGGATTGCTTGAGCTCAGGAGTTTGAGATTAGCCTGGGCAACATGGCAAAACCCTGCCTCTACAAAAAGTATGAAAATTAGCCAGTTGTGGTAGCACATGCCTGTGGTTCCACCTCCTCAGGAGGCTGAAGAGGGAGAATTGCTTGAGCCCAGGTTTTTGAGGCTACAGTAAGCATAGATTATGCCACTACACTCCAGCGTGGGCAACAGAATGAGACCCTGTCTCAAAAATAATAATAGTTTTATTATTATTCACTTTGTTTCCCTATCTAGACCCTAGAGTTTGATATTCATGGATTCCAGATTATTGGGAGGTGTCCCAGTGACAAGTAGGAAAACTAGTCAGGTAACTTTGGGATCATGTGCTTGTAGAGTTTATTTAAAATTATTTTTAGTATTTTCTAACAAGCCAATGAAGAAGGATTTTCAAAATTGAAAAATATTAGTTGTTTTCCAGGTTTCACCTAAGGCTGATATATTCCTCCTGTATATACTTATAGAGTTAATGAAATACATATTTGCAAGACACCACATTAATAAGAAAGAGTGATTGGGAAAAGTGTCACCTGTATTTTGTTAATTTGCTGCAGACTCACTCTCCCTACAGCTGGCACATATTTCTAATCTTTGTATTTGGCAGGATAGAAGTCTTTGTGATGGGGAAGCCAGCAGCAGTTCTTTCTCTTCATAAAGGAAGGGATGTTGAAAATCTGAGTAATTACAGCCCCATTTCAATTTTACTCACAGCAGTTGGATTATTTAAATGTCTCTTCTGCAGTCAAAATGAATGTTTTTTAGTTTACAGATATTTTATTACTATTAGAGCAATTTTCTTTCCATTATCTTAGCTTCACAATTCTGTGTTATTAAAAATGAGAAATAACTCACACAAACTGAGTCTAAATTAGGGTGCTGGGGTGAAATTGTATTTGTTGATTTGCCCAGTTTCTTTGAGCAAGGAGACTATACTATATTCACATAGCTGAGTTACATTCTCTTATACAGGTATACCTCAGAGATATTGTGGGGTTGGTACCAGACCACCACAGTAAAGTGAATCACATAAATTTTTTATTTGTTTCCCAGTGCATGTAAAAGTTGTGTTTACATTATGCTGTAGTCTAGTAAGTGGGCAATAGCATTATGTCTAAAAATACCAATATACCTCCCTTAATTTAAAATATTGCTAAAAAATGCTAACTATCATCTTAACATTTAGCGAGTCCTAATCTTTTAGCTGGTAGAGGGTCTTGCCTCAATGTCTGTGACTTCTGACTGACGTGGTCATTGCTGATGGTTAGAATGGATGTGGCAATTTCTTAAAATAAGACAACATTGAAGTTTGTGGTATCAACTGACTCTTCCTTTCATGAAAGAATTCTCTGTAGCATGTGCTGCTATTTGATAGCATATTACCCACAGTAGAACTTCTTTCAAAATTGGAGTCAGTCATCTTTAACCCTGCTGCTTCTTTATTAATTAAGTTTATGCAATATTCGAAATCTCTTCCTGTCATCTTACAAATGTTTATAGCATCTTCACCAGGAGTAAGAGTCTATTTCCAGAAACCACCATCTTTGCTCATTTAGAAACTGCTCCTTATCCACTGAAGTTGTGTCATGAGATTGCAGCAATTCAGTCACATTTTCAGGCCCCACTTCTAATTCCATTTTCTTGTAATCTCTACCACATCTGCAGTTACTTCCTCCACTGAAGTCTTGGACCCCTCAAAATCACTCAGGAGGGTTGGAATCAATTTCTTCCAAACTCCTGTTAATGTTGATATTTTGAATTCCTCCCCTGAATCACACCTATTCTTCATGGCATCTAGAGTGGTGAATTCTTTCTAGAAGGTTTTCAATGGACTTTGCCCACATCTATTAGAGGAATCACCATCTATGACAGGTATACCCTTATAAAATGTATTTCTTAAATAATAAAACTTGAAAGTCAAAATGACTTCTTGACCCATGGGCTGCAGAATGGATGCTGTGTTAGTAGGCATAAAAGAACGTTAATTTCCTGGCACATCTTCATCAGAGCTCTTGGGTAGCCAGGTGCGTTGTCAATGAGCAGTAACATTTTGAAAGGAATCTTTTTTGCTGAGCACCAGGTCTCAAGAGTGGGTTTAAAATATTCAGTAAAGCATGTGTAAACAGATGTGTTGTCATCCAGGCTTTGTTGCTTTATTTCTAGAGCAAAGGAAGAGTAGATTTCTTGTAATTCTCGAGGACTCTAAGATTTTTGGAATGGCATATGTCATTGACTTCAACTTAAAATCACCAGGTGTCACCCCGCAACAAGAAAGTCAGACTGTCCTTTGAAGTTTTTAAGGCAGACATTGGCTTCGTTACCCCAACTCTGAAAGTCCTAAATGGCATCTTCTTTCAATAGAATGTTGTTTTGCTTACATTGAAAATCTGCTATGTAAGTAGCCAATTTCAGCATTTCATCTTAGATTTTCTGGGAAACTCACTTCAACTTCTATATCAGCACTCACTGCTTCACCTTGTATTTTTAGGTTGTAGGGATGGTTTCTTTCCTTAAGCCTCATGAACCAATCCCTACCAAGATCCAACTTCAAATTTTTGTTTTGTAGTTTATTATTATTATCATTATTTACCTCTCTCAACCTTCATAGAATTGAAGGGAGTTAGGATCTTGCTCTGGATTAGGCTTTGACTTAAGGTAATGTTGTGGCTGGTTTGATCTGCTATCCAGATACTAAAACTTTCTTTACATCAGTATTTTTTTTTTTGAATTTATAGTTTCTGAGTGTTTTATTTTTCAATCTTAGCTTCCATTAGTGAAAACAAGTGCCATTAAAAAACGTTTTTTTAAGTTAACACTGTGGATTAGTCTATGAAGTAAATCTTAGGAAATGAGACTGCGCCATCTCCTGGCCACTATCGCCAATTGCAACTGAGCTCTGTAGAATATATGAATTAGAAACATTGTTTCCAGAGAATAAACTAACCATTTTTTTTTTCAAATAGTCATTTTGGATTATGCTACATTAAAATTTTCATACTGTAAAGTGCACATCTACTGTGGATGAGTTTCAGTCTTTAAGTGTGCTTATGTCTGTATCTGGGGAAATATCCTTTTCTTATAAGTTTGGGACAAGAATATATGGCAACCATTCTCAAAAGAAAGAATAATTTTATTCAGAAAACTAAAATAGCTGCTCAAATAAATATTTATTGACTGGAGATAGTTGATTCTTAATCACTGAGGAGAGATACAAGATTTCCAAAGGGGAAAACTGCCATGAAGTTTCAGAGGTATTCTTGCAATTTTAAAATAATTTTTGTCCTCCATCTGGCGCATTTGAAAACTATTTATTTCAGTCAGTGGAAAGTCCCTGAGGAAACTGCTTAGAAAACAATTTCTAGGACATTTTCTTTATACGTCATCATTTTGTTTGAAGGACAGTAGCTTCATTGTTATTGTTAGGAATAAATGGAAACCCAGCAGCGGTAAAAGATAGTTGATGAATTAGAGATTGTTTAAACTATTTGAGCAGCATGACTCATTAAGGATTTTTAAAATTATATGTATATACGTATGTGTGTATCTATATGCAGATATATAAGTCTATGTAGACATACATTAAACCCCCACAGGTTATATTATCATGGAGGCTTTTTTCATGAAGCCAATAAGAATGTATTTCCAAGGAATATTTTGCCAGCAAATGTGATATTAAGTTACTTTAGAGTATCTGATGATGATTTAGGATGTAAATGTGTTTAATAGGTCATGCATTAATTTTAATGGTGTGAATTTAAGAAAGCAGATCTTGAAAAATTTTGATGTACTCAATATTCATTTATTATAAAAAAAGTTTTATATTCTAAGCCTAAGCCATAGAACAATGTCTAGCAAGTAGTTGAAATTCAATTAATATATACTGAGTAAGAAACGCTTATATATAATAGATCTCTTTGAGACTCTGATAAAACTGAAGAACTCCACAAAATGGCCTACAGACACACAGTTTCGCATACAATTTCACTGGGTTCTTGAATCTCCTAAATGGTATTCAGGTTAGATTCCTTGGCGATTCTTCAGTTGTTTCTGTTGTGTTAAACCACTTATTGAATGCTATTTTTTCTGAAAAGTGCTAGATCCTATAGAGGATACTGAATGTAAAATATTGTGCTCTAAAGGAAGTTACATTATACAACAGAGATATGGTTTTAAATAATAATCCTAGAGTTACTGCATGATGTATGTGGTTTTATAATGATGTGCTTGTATCTGATAAACTGAATTGCTTTTGACCTTGGAAGAACATCAATTCTGGGCAGTATTCAAATTTGTAAAATAGTTTTGTAATCATAAAACTTAATTTATATGATGCCTTACACATTTCATACCCTTTATAATGATTTAAGGACTTAATCTTATCAAATTGGTCATTTGTCTAACAACTCAATAGTATATGAGGAAATTGAGGCTCAGCAGTAGGGTTTTTTCTCCCTAAGGTTATTAGTATGAGTCACCTGGAGTGGAATTACTGTACTCACTGCAGCAATTTCAGACTCCAAGGTCTGAGGAAGGATTCATGTCTGTTTTATTCATTCACGGCCTTGAACAGTGGCTGATATATCATAGGTTCTCAAATGCTAGGTTTCCACTGACTGAAATAAATAAAAGAAAGCAAGTATTAGCTTAATAATTTATTCATTCAACACCTATTTAATAATTTCTAATAATAACCTATTTGTGACATGTACTGTGTTAGACACAAGAGATAAAGTGATTAAGATACAAGACTTTGCCTCAAGTTGCTCACAGTCTATATTGTCGTGTGTACAAAAACCACCAATCAACCAGTGTTGGTATTATTTGACAATGTTGGTATATCCATGAGTTCTTTGTAATCTTGATATTCACATCCATGGATGTTGCTTGAAGCCTGAATTCCTAAGCCACTAATTAGTGGTGGGAAGGAAGAGAGGGTAAATGCTTTAAGAGCTAGCATATTACAAAAAAGAATTGACTTTATTCTGTATCATATAGAGGGCCTAAGAGGTAAACATTTCATAGAGTATTCAGAAGAACATAAGGAATGAGTTCAAGAGTGCAATGGCTGCCTTGTATGATAAAGCATCTTGTACTCATTGAAAAATGCACGTAGAAAATATCAATCAGAGACCTGATTGATGGGATTTTTCATTACTGCTTTAATATTGGGACTGAACCATTTTCTAGCTCATCGGAAACATGGAAAGTATTTGTTAAATAAATAAGTAATGGAATTTCAATTCTAAGACCATGAAAATGAAAACACTCTACGATTATTTGTCAATAAAACACAGGGCAGTTTTGCTCATCAGAATTTTGCCTATGTGATAGCCTCCTGAAAGTAGGCAGAAAAGAAACACATAGAACACAGTGCATGACTTACAAGGGAATAAAACTGTTAGAGGTTAGTGTAAGGTATATAGGCATGAGTGCGGTTTAAAAAGGATATGGAAGAGCACTGAAGACAAACATTAGTACATTTCCTGTAAGGTAAATACCAATATGTCTTTCTAGAAGAAGCATTTGTTTTGGAATTGAGGAAACCTAGAATGGATTTATCTATGTGACTTGGACAGGTTACTTATACTCTTTGGACATTTATTTTTTCTCAGCAAAACAAGGATGATATTATTTAACTTGCAAGATTCATGGAGATAAAAGCTTAAATAAATGGCAGAGTACAGTAATGCTTATATACTGGATGCTAAATAAATAAGTCTCACTGTTATCACTTTGTATTAAGATATTATCTTTGCCCCCTGGTGGCAGTCTGTCAACAAAGAGTACTGTAATTGCATTTAATCCACTCAGTGGATGTGGAGCCCAAAGGACAGCCATCATCAAAGCATCGTACAGGCTTAGTTCCAGACTTCCTGTTTGGTTGTTCATTTCATAGGAGAGCCACACTTTTGTAACATATTATTGTATATGTTATTTGGATTATTTTCAGGTCTACCTGAAGAAAATAAACAGCAAAATCATAGTTTGTGTTTATGCTACAATTATTAGGGTTGTCAGGAAAACAAGTCCATGTAACATGTGGAAATAAGGAAGTTATAGAAATTTAAACTACCATAAACAAAGGAGGAGCCTGAAAATGAATGTCTGGAAGAGGGAAATTGGCAGATAAGAGAAAGATTCACTCATCTGCTTGAAGCACTGTGTGGGTTGACAAGCGGGAACTGAAGCTCTGTGAAGTTCAGCATGTCCAATCACTCAAATGGTTCCCAGCCAGGGGTTCTGAAGGGAGGCTATGGGAAACCAATGCCTCTGTGTAGGTTCTAGCTCTGTTGGTCTGTGAGAAAACACCTGGTGGTGAACCTGTGCCACCGTGGGTCAGTGAGGTCAGCAAGCAGGAAGACAAGCTGGATGTGGAGTAAGGAAAAGTGAAGACAGCCTGGAAATCACTGGGTATCTAAACTTAATGACTTGTGTTTCACTTCTGCCTTAAAAATCTCACCATAATTCCTTTCTTGGGGGGCCAGTCTCACTTTGAACAATACAGGAAAGGGAATTCTGAGAAATGTCAACCAAACTGACAGTGTAGTCTAGTACAGTGTACTCCTTGTCAACACAGCTTTCATAGTCTCATATGTTAACCATATTTACTTCCACATAAGAACAAAAACAAAATCATTCTTTTACCTGAAGTTGATACAACTATCTTTTGTACAACAAAAACACACTAGCCCACTCCCCAAAAGGGAACACACAAAGTGACTTACCTATCTGTGGTATGCTCATTTCTGTTTTACTCAGTCAAATGCTCCTTTGAATATCCTACAGCTTTAATCCTGAGATATAGGTAACCACTATTAATAAATCTTTTGTTAGACTAGGGAATTGGGGAAAGGGGAAACTCACACACATACAAATACACTTTGAAGCAATAAATACATAAATACATATTTTTATCTACTAGAGCCCTCATGATCAGCCATGGGATCATAACTGGTCATAAGATCACAGATGGTATTTATAACTTCCTTCTTCCACCACACAATTAATATTTTCTCTGCTCCCTGAAAGTGTCTGTTAATTGTGGTTCCTTACTTGATAGAGTGACCCAAATCCTGGTTCATGAAGCATCTGTACCATTATAGCCCTGGCTCTATTAGGTTGTTGTAGCTTTTCATGAACTTTTACCACAAAATGTTGAAAGTCTAAGGGATGCTCTAGAGGATCTTCTGAATACTGGGAATTCTACCTCTGCCTCTTTCCTGTTGTTTCAATGTCTGAGGTGCCCCAAATAGCCAATGGTAGTTGTGAATTCCAGTACAATGTTGTATTCTGTCATGAATTTCTTCTTTGGGAAGTAAGATCTTTGAACGTGAAAGGTCAAAATTTGTAGAAAATGGAAACAAAAATATTACCAGTGGATAATTAGGATTAATGTGAAAGGAGTCATTCTCATATCTACCTTGGGATTCCCAGACTCATGAATCCTGGGTATAGGAGAAACATCGCTACATATTTATAGCTAATTCAAAGAATATCTTACATCCAGAAAGACATTATTGCAGCCCCATAAAGTGCTTTCACCAGCTGGTGCCATAACTGAGTCTTCCAAAGACCATTCCATAATTTTATTAGACCAGCTGTTTCAGGATGAAGGGAACATGAGGATACCAGTAAATTGCATGAGCCCAACATCGCACTTCATTTGCTATAAAATGAGTTTCTTTGTCAGAAGTAATGTCATATGGAATACTATAAAGGTGAATAAGGCATTGTGTAAACCCACAGCTGGTGGTTTTAGTAGAAACATTAGGAGTGGGAAAGGCAAAACCATATCTGGCATAAGTGTTTTTTTTTTTTTTTTTTCCCCTCGGTGAGAACCAAGAGGTACTCCTTCAATGATGGAAGTGATCCAATGTAATCAACCTGCCACCAGGTGGCCAGCTGGTTCCTCCAGGGAATGGTGCCATTTCAGGGACTCAGTGTAGATCTTTGCTCTTGGCAGTTTGGGTAGCCAGCAGTGGCTCTATCCAAATTGGCCTTAATGAATGAAAGTCCATGTTGCTGAGCCCATGCATAGGCTCCATCTCTGCTTCCATGATCATTCTCTTCATGAGCCAACTGGGCAATTATGGGAATAAAACAATGGGTAATCTTGTGCATAAGATTTTTAAGATCTTCCTCTTGGGAAGTTGCTCTTTGGTGAGCATTTATGTAAGACAAAAATATCTTCATATTTTGTGCCCATTTAGAGAAGTCTTTCTGTACACTTCTTCTCTAGACCTTGTTACTGATTTTCCAATCTTGTTTCTTCTAACTTGCTTACCATGCAGCCAAACTGTTAGTCACTCCTCATGACTGATTCCAGATATGTACCTCTATCCGTATCTCCTGTCAGGCAATATGAACAATCAGGGTGATAGCTTTAAGTTCTTCCCATTGGAAAAATTTTCTTCACCACTATACTTCAAGGCCACACCTGTAATGCCTCAGCTGTCCAATTTAGATAGTGCCAGAATAGTGCAGAACCATCTGTGAACAAGGATAAAATTGTTCTTCCTCATTCTGCTGTAATAGACAATTCCACATAAGAGAGAGGAGGCAGTGTGGCAGGAATAGAAGCCATGGGAATCTAAGCCACTTTCCATGCAACTTATTTGTGACTTCAAAACCTTTGGAGGAAAATTTATCTATTGTTTCCACTTGATGAAGTACTGCTACGTAACACTTGGTGAGTCAGACAACACTTTGTTAATATGAATACTATGGTCACGTGATTATTTGATGGCCAATACTAAGTGTCAGGACTCTGGTGGGAACCTATAACAAGGAGGAAGCTGTTTCTCAAAAGGAGAATAATTTCCTGCGAGAAAACAAAACTCTTCTCCAAAGTCCGAGAGGGGTATAGTGTGAATTACCTATAGGGATCTGTCAAAGGTTTTCCTTAGGATCTCTAACTGCCATAGACACCTCAAGCCCTGTTGGATTTGCTGGGTTATACGGCCCATGTGGCAGGAGAGGTTGAATGGCAGTCTAGCTCTGTTGCAGAATCACCTTGTAATCTGGGCCTGACTCAAAACTGAGAGCTTATGGATTATTTGGTAAATGGCTTGAAGTAAGATGCACAAACCAGGTATTTATTTCAACCAAAATACAGAGCTCCACCTCTTAGAGGTAGCAGGTGTCAGATACAGAAACATGTTTTCCATCTGATATGTTTCAATATGCACCAGGCCCTAATTCCTACAAATTTCACAGATATTACATGCTTGTGAATGTTTATAGGGTTTATTCTTCCGGCCTCTGGCATGCATATGTCTGGACAAGATATCTAAAGTATTTTCTACTTTCTGCTTATTGGGTTCAATCAGAATGATATCTATGTAGTAGGCTTGCTTGATGTCCCATAAAGTGGAGAAGCAAACAAGTTCCTGATGGACTACATTGTAGCAGAGGGCTGCACAGCTGATATAGTCTTAAGGAATGCTCAGTGTATTGCTGCTTCTGGTGGTTCTTACTAACAAGTAAACAGAAAAAGTATTTACGACATCAGTAGCCTAAAACTACAAAAAAAGAGAGGCTGTGTTGATTTGTTCCAATAAAGCAACTACATCTGGAAATAGAGCTGCAGTTATAATTATTACCTAATTAAGTTTATGTCATTCTACAAGATCCATCTGCCTTCTCCACAGGCCAAACAGATGATTTGAATGGGAATGTATTAGGACCCCTTCCACCTTTGTGGCACAAACTTTGGTAGTCCCTCTAGGAAAGTGTTATTGCTTTTGTTTCACTGCTTTGGGAGGGAGAGAAGTTCTCAAGACTCTATTTGACATTTCCAATTGTAATTGTCCTCAATCCATAGGTCAGAGATCCAATGTGGAAATTCTGCCAGTTTTTGAATATGTATCTTCCAAAGATGCTTTCCAGAAATGAGGAAATAAATGTAGGATAGATTTGGGAACCCATTAGACTCACTGTGAGATGGACTTGAACCAAAATGTCATTGATGATTAGACCTTACCCTCCTCTTTTAGACCTATCCAGCATGGTGGACCACAGTGGCAGTTTAGGTTTCTAGAGAATAGTTATTGTTCAGTAAATTCTAAAAAGTGGGTTATTTTTATTTTCTTAATGTATAGTCTCTTGGTAAATTGGTTTAGGTTCTTTTGGAGAAAGCTAGGAGAAATATTTACCATGTAAATTACTGAACATGTAGCAGAGTCTGCACTTAAGAGTACCCATCTTCACTTTCTAAAAGAGGCTCTGAGTCCATAAACAGGTTCAACTCTAGAAGTATGTTGAGGAGTCATTGCTTTCATTATAATTTGATACAGACTTAGCTTTATGAGATCTATAGCTTTTCCACCTACACAAATCAAGTATGACTTTATTAACTTGCCCACCTCTTTCATTTGTAGAAAGATAATTATTGATTAGTCAATGCAAAACATCTCTGCAGGTCACATAATTCTGGTAATTGCTTCAGCACAATTTTTTTAAAAAATAGAATTCATATCCATCTTGTACCTGTAATATAAGTGCCACTTCTTGGATTTCACAACTCCTGGATCACATCATCCCTTGTGAATTCAGGGATGGTATTTTGCTGGCCGCAAGTCTCACAGTTATCCCTGGCATACAGGGAAAAGCCACAACAGAGGACCTTGATGATGATGGTGCTTTCCTTACCACGGGGGTACCATCTTTGAGGGTCTCCTGGGGAATATAATTTAGAAGTAAATAAACAGTTAACATATAATAAATCCACTCCAACTTTTAATCTCCAAAACCTAGTGCACATGATCTTGCCAGAGTGGCATTATAGAAAGGGCACCTTGGAGGTGTCTATAGAAAGCAGTTTTCTCTGTGTAGCTACTACTTCTGTGAGTCCCCAACCAAGCACCTGCTGGTGGGAGTTGGGCTGCTCTTGGTCGGCAAGATCAGCAATTAGAAATATAAGCTAATTTTCTAGTGGAAGAGAGAAAGGACAAGTTAAGACCTGCTGGGTACCTCTGAGTCTGTCATTTTGTTTTATTGTAAGACTTCCTCACTATAATGACTTCTGTTTCCTTTCTGTTTTGTAAATCTTGTAAAGTTCCTCTTTGGGCCAACTCAAATTGAAACATATAGGGAAGAAAATTCTGGGAAATTTTGTTTCCAGTCTTAGCCAAGTTGACAGAACAAAGTCAAGCATATAAAATGTTATAAATTTCATAGTTTTTCAATTGTACAGCTTTATGAAGCAGTATTTTTTCTTAGTCTGAATCAAAGCGTGGGCACATATTAAATATAGGGAATCAATAATAGTAAATGCCTAATGTCTTTAGGCTGACCTACTGTTGGTTTCACTAGCTTTAAAACAATTATTTTAGCATAATTTTAAAATTAATTGTCATTGTAAGAAACAGTACAGAAACATTCCATATATCTTTTACCCATTTTTCTCCAAGAGTAACATCTTGCATAATTTTAGTGCAATGTCAAAACTAGGAAATTGACACAACCCACAGACTATGCATTAATTTCATTCAAGACAACATATAAAGTCGAGGAGATTTTTGGCATAGGAAAACGTCATTTTAAAAGATCATTCTAGCCGTGTTATGGAGAACAAAGGGGCAAAGAAGGGAGCAAAAAAGTATATTTGGAGGTTGTTGTGCAAACCAGATAAGAGATGACAGTGGCTTAGAAGATTATTGTAAAAAAAAAAAAAAAAAAAAAGAGGTGGAGATGTGGTAGGTAGTAATAAGATGGAAGATGCATTTTGAATGTAGAAATCATAAGATTTGCTTAGGGATTCGGGTGTCAAAGAAAGATACCAAAGATGCTTCTACAGTTTTGCTCTAAACAGCTGGACTGAATGGTATTCTTATTTACTGAGATGAGAAAGACTGTAAGTTTGTTCATTTTTATGCCATTCAGGCAGTCTGATAATTTTGAAAGAACAATTATGATACAGGCCAGCCATCTTTCTGGTCACAAGAGGATTATATTAAGAAGTTGATATATAATTGAAGAAAAACCATAACATTTTTTTCCTCTAACCTCCTCCTTTTACATGCTAAGAAAGTAAAACGAAAGTACTCTTAGTAACTTACGAGTAAAAGTAAAATTTCAATGCAGAATTGTGAAGAATATTTACGTGTCCAGAATTGGTGGGTTCTTGGTCTCGCCGACTTCAAGAATGAAGCTGCGGATGCTCTTGGTGAGTGTTACAGTTCTTAAAGATGGTGTGTCCGGAGTTTGTTCCTTCAGATGCATCTGCAGTTTCTTCCTTCTGGTGGGTTCCTAGTCTTGCTGACTTCAGGAGTGAAGCTGCAGACCTTCGCAATGAGTGTTACAGCTCTTCAAGGCGGGGCGTTTGGAGTTGTTCGTCCTCCCTGGTGGGTTCAGGGTCTCACTGGCTGCAGGAGTGAAGCTGCACACCTTCACGGTGTGTGTTACAGCTCATAAAGGTGGCTTGGATCCAAACAGTAAGCAGCATCAAGATTTATTGTAAAGAGCAAAAGAACAAAGCTTCCACACTGTGGAAGGGGGCCCAAGAGTCCCACTGCTGGCTCCAGGAGCCTTTTAGTCCCTTATCTGACCCCACCCACATCCTGCTGATTGGTCCATTTTGACAGAGTGCTGATTGGTGCGTTTACAATCCCTGAGCTAGACACAGAGAACTGATTGGTGTGTTTACAATCCTTTAGCTAGACACAGAGTGCTGGACAAAAAAATTCTCCAAGTCCCCACTAGGTTAGCTAGATACAGAGTACTGATTGGTGTATTTACAAACCTTGAGCTAGACACAGGGTGCAGATTGGTGTATTTACAATCCCTTAGCTAGACATAAAGGTTCTCCAGGTCCCCACTAGACCCAGGAGCCCAGCTGGCTTCACTTAGTGGATCCCGCAGCACGGCTGCAGGTGGAGCTGCTCCTCAGTCCCGGGGCATCTGCCCACACTCCTCAGCCCTTGGGCGGTTGATGGGACCCGGCGCGCGGCGCAGGTGGAGCTGCTAGTCAGTCCCGCGTCCTGTGCCCACACTCCTCAGTCCTTGAGCAGTCGATGGGACTAGGCGCCGCGGGGCAGGTGGAGCTGCTCGTCAGTCCCGCGCCGTGCACCCACACTCCTCAGCCTCTGGGAGGTCGATGGGACCGGGCGCGGGGGCGCAGGGGGCGGCGCAGGAGCCCACCGCGGGGGCGGGGACGCTCAGGCATGGCGGGCTGTAGGTCCTGTGCCCTGCCCCGCGGGGAGGCAGCTGAGGCCCGGAGAGAATTCGAGCGCAGCGCCCGCGGGTCGGCACTGCAGGGGGACCGAGCGCACCCTCTGCAGCTGCTGGCCCGGGTGCTAAGCACCTCACTGACCCGGCCGCTCTGAGTGCGGGGCCGCCAGCCAACGCCCACACGGAACTCGGGAACTCTCGCTGACCTGCGAACACCGCGCACAGCCCGGGTTCCCGCCCGCGCCGCTCCCTCTACACCTCACCGCAAGCAGAGGGAGCCGGCTCCAGCGGCCTGGGTTAGCCCAGAGAGGGGCTCCTACAGTGCGGTGGCGGGCTGAAGGGCTCCTCAAGCGCTGCAGAGTGGACGCCGAGGCCGAGGAAGCACGGAGAACGAGGGCTGCTAGCATGTTGTCACCTCTCGCTTAGAGGTGAGTGATAGTTACAAATTAACTACTACACAGTGTGATGCAGCTTAAGAGATTGAGAAAAGAAAATGTTTAGCTTTAAATATATTGCTTTTCAAAAGTTTAAGAAATCAAATAATTTAACTGAAGAAGCTAGATAAGAGTAGGTAATGAATCTGAGAAAGGAGAAGGGAATTATATAGGGAGAAGTAGAAATTAGTAAAGTAGAAATTAAATTACAAAGGTGCAGGTCAAAAAAAGCAAAAACTTGTTCTATGATAAGATTAATAAATAGAAAAATCTCAGTAGAAAGACTCACCAAGAAAGAAGGCATAAATACATATTATAAGTGATATAGGAGGTAGAACAACAGATTCAGTAGAGATGAAATAAATCATAACAATACTATGAATACTAAATTTTTTGAAAACTTATGTCCATTATAAACATTTTAGGAATTATTTAAAATTAGCAAAGTTGAGAAGCCACCATTAAATAAGTGGAATATGTAGTTTGAAAAATGCAGGCCTATACTTCCATGGGACTATCAGGTCCGCAGTGTTTCTGGCAAGGTTTACCAAACATGCAAGGAACAGCTAATCTCTGTCTTATGAAAAATATTTTAGAATATAAAACGAGAGAATGCTTATTAAACTTGATATTAGAGGTATATGTTGATTCCAAAACATGACAAGTGCTGAAAAGGAAAATTTATGCAGAAATCTTAAATGAAGGAAATTAGGAAATCAAAGTCACTTGTGTATCTAAAAATAATATACGTTAATCATACATTCCTCATATACAGATATCTTATTGGTGTAATTGGCTTAACAAATTAAGAAAAATGTTATTTGTAGATAAAGAAAATATTTAATAAATTTCAATGCTAATTTATAAGAAACCTTTTGGATAACTAGGGATGAAAACTATGAATAGTTTCAGCTATAAGAAAGAAAAATTTTAACTAATTCTTACTAAACTGACTTTTAAGTTGTTGAATGGTTGCCAATTGCCTATCTTTTTGTGTGTATGCATGTGTGTGTGTGTGCATGCATGTGGTCTCCCTCATGTTACAGAGGACAGACTGAGGAACAGAGGGTCAAAGAATCTAAGTTCATGTTGCAAGTAGAGGAGCTGGCAGTTGAACTTCACACTTGGATAGCCTCTATCTCAAATTTATGCTCTGTGTGACCTGTCTCACACTAAAGTAGGTGAAGCTGGTAAATTTTATACTTACATCATTTCATCACTGAGGAGACATTTAATCAGTGGTTCAAGGATATCAGAAGTTAGCATGTAGTGATTCTCTTTTTCTCTCTTGCTCACAATATGTCTGTCATAGTTTCAGCCATCACATTTGTGTTCTTGGTAAGAAGAAAGACTCAGCAAGGAGAAAGGTGTGGCACCAGTCATCTACTGATAAATATTTAACAATATTCTCAGGCTACCAGGTGGTGGTAAACATCTCTGATTGTAGCAGTTGCCTAATCCCATGATATAAATACTTGAACCATAACTAATTTTAAGCTATCAAACTGATGTCACTGAATGGGATTTGGGAAGAAATGCACACCATAGGTTATCTTGGCAAGCATGGGTTGACTCTGGAGCATGGCTTGGTGGTGCCTACCTCAGGAAAGAAAAACTATCCCAGAAATCCCCAGCAGAACTTTGCTCATGTCTCAATGACAAGAGTAGTGTCACATCACCTACTGTAGCTCTAAGAAATTATATGTTTTATTTGAGCACATTGCCACCTCAAATAAAATTGTAAGGAAATGCCTATTCATTAAAGAACCAACAGCTTCTGCCTTTAAAGGGAACTTCCTTAATTTAATGCAGCAAACATCATACTTAATGGCAACTGTTTAGAGAGATCTTAAAGTCAGAAATGTGACAAGAGTCACTCTTACTGCTTCTATTGAGCATTGTACCAGAAGTGTTAGCCAATGCAGTATAATACAAAAAAATGAATAATTGTTGAAAGATAACTCACTATTTTCAATTGCTATGATAAAAAATCGAAGAGAAACTAGAATTATAACTAACAAAAGAATTCAACAAGATGACTGATTATAAACCCAACACACAAACAAAATCAATAGCTTTTCTATATATATATAAACAATAGTTAGAAAATATAATAGAATAAAAAATTTACATTCGTAACAGCAACAAAAACTATAAAATGCCTAGGATCAAAGTTAACGAAGTATGTACGAAAACTTGAAAAACTTATGAAATGTTTCTAGAGAACATAAAATAAAACTTCAATAAATACTTATGGAAGAACATAAATACTTATGGAGAATGCTCAATAGAAGTACAGTGCTCAATTAGTAAAGTTGTCTATTCTTCCTAAAATAATTTGGGAGACATTTTGTTAGATATAAAAGCTTAAGAGTCAGAATACTTGAGTTCAAATTCCAACTCCACCACTTACTTGCCAAATAACCTTAGGTAAATTATTTAACTTCTCTGGGCTTTCATCTTTTAAATCAGTTAAATGGGTATAATGCTAATAATTTTATACTTACTTTATTTGATCACTCAGGTGACTAAAAGAATTAATGCATGTAAGATATTTAGAGCAGTACCTGGCCCATTTATGTATACATGTATTACTAATCTATAAATCCAATGCAATTCCAATAAAATTTAAGGAACTTTTGTTGAGTATGACACTTCAAAATGAAAATAAAATAAAAAATAAAAAGCCAAAAAAAAAAAAAAAAAAA